>NC_050596.1:12597500-12650000 GCF_013368585.1 Megalops cyprinoides
ATTACAGCTCTGCCTGCCGCACATGCTGATTAACGGGGCTGCCGCTGCTGCTGGGAAGGGGAGGGGCCCTGGACCAGGAGGCGGGGCTTCTGCGCGTTTGACATGGCAATCGCTAGATTCTCACAGGGATTCTTCCTTTTTTCATTCAGTCAATTTTTTTCCACACACAAAAGTATTACACTTGCCGCTTGTAATATGACAATCATTGTGATTAACTTGCACTGCACATACCCTTGTTCAGGGTAAGTTATTTATTTAATAGCTTAATTACATGGCTGTGTGTTTCACACAACAGTTCAGGTTAATTATGTTTTCGGAGAGCACAATGCACAATACAGGATCAGAACCTTTAAAGGAAGATATGCATCCCATGAGTATTCATTAAGGATGCATCGCTTCTTTGAAGTCTCTCCGAGGGTGAAAGAACTGTACTGTACCAGGGCTGTCACTGCTGACTGTGACAACAAAGACGCCAGCCCGCTTGCATGTGCCAAGTTAGGCACACCTCATTTACCCAACAATGCCATACTACCAGTGGAGCTTGATTCACAGGATCAAATTACAGCTGTTGTACCTGTAATTTTTTTAACCTGAACTGCTTCATCTAGCAGTAAAAATGTTAATAGAGAATGCTATATTAATGATATTGTGTATTTCATATATTATACATGCATGATTGGACAGTATTATTGTGATATGTATGGTATTAATTAATGTATAACACCTAGGAAAGGTAAATACTGACTATAATAGTGAGGTGAATGAGTTATCTTTCCAAAGAATTTTTCAGAGGATGAATCAAAGGCAAAGCAGTAGTTAAGTATGACCACAGTATGCAGTGAGTTCTTGGGAAATGGTGCATTTCACAGACAAAGGTAATCTTATACTCTCTCTCTCTCTCTGATGGGTCAGCTCCAAGCCAGGCTGTAATTGACCAAGCCTTTTTCCCACCTATGTGTAATGTTCTTTCTTTCAGTACAACCATCTGACAGGATGTTTTATATGTTTTCTGGTCGACTCTCACAAGAAATTTCTGTGTGTGTGTGTGTGTGTGTGTGTGAATCTGTGCCTGTCTGTGTGTGTGTGTGTGTGTGTATGTGAGGGTGTGTTTTCCTCAAATTGATATTGATTTTACAGTTCCCTCTCTTCCTAGGCATCAGTGAACGCATTATCACCTCACAGAGCCTCTCCTCCATCCACAGTGTTTTTTTTCCTCCTCCTGCTGAGCTCGGTCCTGGGCTCCGTTGGTGTCTGACTGCCTGCTCATGTGCCCGGGAAGCGGCCAGAGGAGACTGGGGAGTGCAGACAGCTGTTTAAGTTTGTTATTATCATCAGGGACATATTGATCCGAGCTGAAAATGATTAAGTCACCCAGCGCTGGCGAGGAAAGTGGAAAAAAAAGCCATTTTGTCACATTGTGTGATTTTTTTCTGCTTTTGAAGCAGTGACATTAAGCTTCTGGTGACAGCTGACGGTTAGAGACGAAAAGCTTACACCTATGCGCCCCTCTCTGACACTAATACTCCGCTGCTACACCGCATATTTTGTTCGTGGTCGACGTCTCCTTTTGCACCCTGTTGTCATGGCAATGACAGCATTATGAGCAGTGCTTTATTAGAGAGTAACATAAACAGGTTATGAACAGAGACCTGTGGGTTATTGCCACGGGGTGAAAATGAATTTTTTGAGCGCACGCAGAAATAACAGCGCACAGAACGAAAATGTGAGAACGGCAGTCATATCACACCATGCCACATGAATTCCTCTGAGTTTGACACTCATCTGCCAGAGTTCCCTCTCCTCTCCTGCCATTTCATTGGCTGACGTACGGCAGAACTGAGCTCTGCTCAATGAGGGAATCTGTTTTTTTTTCCAGAGCATTCTCATGACTGTCACATGTATCACACACATACGTACCCACACACATCCAGTCAGCTGCATTGACATAGTATCATTTCTGCGCAAATCACATTCACTCGTACAAAGGAGTACAAAGGAGATGAGTTTGCTATTCTATGATAACAGGGTTTCAATCAGGGTGTGTAATTTCTATTAAGGACCTGATGGTAAGTGATTTCTACGTAGGTTCATAGACAGATGTGCTCAACACCTCCTTCTCAAATAAAATAAAACTAGAAAACACACCCAAACACACAGACAAACAAAGTAGCTGAGAGGACATGCATTTGAGAGGATGTGCAACACAGACAAGCATTTTTCCAGCGATTCCTCAGCAGAGTGTGGAGCCTGATGAGTGTGATTGCTCAGCACCTCTGACAGCTGCAGAGCCGAGCCACGTGGAGGGAAAGGGTAACGGCAGCCGGCTAATGAATGTAAATAGCGCCTGTCAGTGTTTCGCTCCGGGCCCGAAACAATCAGGACTAATGCCGCCGCCGGGATGAGTCACGGCGGACCCGCCGGCATCGATATCACCCCCACCCACCGCCTCCCCCGAAAATACGAGATACTCCCCCTGCCCCTGACATCCCTGAGAGTCCTGCCAGAAATAATGCATGAGTGAACGTGACAGAAACCATGGGCATGGTGCAGTGTTAGCTCCATGGTGGAAATTGACCGTGCTTTTTCTTTTCCCAGGCTGGGCGGGAATCTTGAGCAGATCAGGACCTTGATGGTGTAGAAGGGTGGGTTTTCCAGGTCTGTGGTTTGAATTTTTGGACCTTTGGGATGATGCGGGAATGCTCTGCCTCGGTTTCGTCTGAGAATATTCCTCTCGATATCTGCGGGCTCAGTTTAAGAGCACTTTCACGCATACCATCAGTATGTGAATGGGCCTCCAGTGAACATGCACGCTGCCGGCTAATGTGACATCAGAGCAAATCGGTGGCATTCAAATTCAAGCCCTCTCCTAGAAAGGCGGATTGATGAACTGATTCTGTACAAACACGTTCTGGCCGTGAAGTACTGTTGCACCCACTCCACGGTAGGAGGCGAGCTGCATTTGAAATCCTCCAATAAATCACTTAAGGATCAAAAAAACACCCCAGTGTTTCGGCTTTCTCCAGTTCAAAGCGATATTGTGAAAATACAACTTTGTGTCAAATAGGTAGCCGGTATTTTGCATCTTCGGTGTAGGCTATTTTTATGCTGTTCATTGACTAATAAAATGGCACAGGGACATTTGTAATGAAACACCATTGAATTAGCATGCTGACATGTAATATTCGCTGTGTGGGGTTGTGACATGTCAGCAGCATCATGCTGGCCACTGCATGTGAAAAAGAGCATGCACAATGCATGATCCCTGATGATTTTTTTGATTGGATTTTTCATCATAAGGACAGCTGATGGCTCACAAGAATGACATGATTCCAAGGATTGCATTTGCATTTTGGAGTGCTCATTTTGGAATGCTCACGGGCAGCATGCATTTAACCAATGTGAAGCCAAACCAATTTCCCCAGACCTTTTTTGATTTGTAGGATTTGTTGATTCAGAGGTTAGAATTTCAACACCACAAATTAAAACTGTCCAAAATTTGACTTATGGAGGTGAAGCAAAAATTCACACTCTCAGTCTCAATCTCTGTCTCTCTCAATGGCTTTTTTCCATAACAAACAAGGTACAGTCTGAGAATACACAATACTGTTAGATGCATGTATAAAAGCAGATTGATGAACTAATGATGTAAATTTTTGATCCAATGTCTCTGGCTCTGAGGAGACTGGAGAAAGGGGTAAATCAACCCCCCAACAATTCCAGGCTTGTAAGCCTCACTGCAAGTAGAATCCTTACAACAGGCAGCTATACTGTAATTTCCCCGCAAGGTGTATTGCAACATGCATTTTGTTATCCTGGGGCGTGACCTCAAGACATGTAACACAGCAGTGAATATGAATGCGATGATTAACTCATGGAAAACAGGTTACTTCTCACTTCTGTGGTGGAGGTGGAGAATACTAAACACCCTAAAACATGGTTTATTTATTATATCTGAGCACAGAAAACTTCACTGCATATTAGCAAAGTCTATGAAGTCTTATTAGCAATGTTTTCTGGCTGTGATGAATTCTGGAGTGTTCATTTAACTCTCCCCCCGCCGGCTCAGCTACGGTCACGCAAATTGGACCGTAGTTCTAAACCGGTAAAGTGGAACAGAGCTGGTTTTTAAGGGAAGGCTTCAGCTGGAATGGTGAGTCGTCCCTTTTCCGCAAAGGCCCGGCAAATACGTCTTCCGGTGAGAGGGGACACACCCTGCCAGGGGCCTCTTACATAACTGAACGAGCACCGCCGTGCCCGCACACACACACGCACAGTCGCGGGGAAGCTGCGTTCATCGTTACGGCCAGAACCATTTCTAATTATTGAAAAGATCAGGGGCTAAGTTAAGTTTGCCTGGGGCTTGTCTTTTTTTTTGAAGGGTGATCGGCATCGTTAGGTTGGGGAGGTTATATCTACCTTTATAATAAATAAATATTATCACACCTTCAGACGCTGCAAGTCAAGTTCCGCTCTGTTGTTTTGCCATAAACACCTCCTTTTTCAGGGCGATAATATTCGGGGCTAGGCTTAAAATATTCGGGGCTGTAGCCCCGAATGACTGGACCTAATTACGCCACTGGCCAGAGCTACGCTCCACAGCCCGGCTTCATTTCCGTCCGCAGCGTCGAACGCGGAAAGAGAGAGAGCGTTAAGGCCAGCGAGCGGACGCCCTCAGAGAGCGCTTCAGAGAGAGCGGCTCCTGGAGAGAGGAACAGCAGGGCGCTCCTACGGCTGCTGCAGGAAGGAGAAATCGCCGCTTGTCTTTGTTTTGTTGCTCCACTTTCTCCTCGGCCTCTTCGTTTTGCGGGAACCCCCGCGTGCAAAGATTGAAAAGAAAAATGACCGGCTTTTTCTCCCCATCTACTGGTTAGCGGGGGAGTGTTTCGATTTTTGGTCCTGAGTCTACAGGATTTGAGCCTGTTGCTCTTCCTAAAAGGGAGAGGGTTTAGAGAGAGAACAGCTCCAGCTCAATCCAGATGAATGAACTGCGCTGTGGGGCAGCTGAAGGCGTTATTAGCCCATTCTAGGCAGGCACTAAGTTGCACACACCTCTTCTGCACCTCTGTTTCAGAGAGGTGCTAAAAGGGAAAGCGTAATGTTTCAGACTTTTCTATCATAAGAGGCCTTCTACTGCATTCTGCATTCAGAAAGTTGCATTCCATTTTAGTCAGTGTTATTTGCCACGCCGTCCCTGAAATTGCCCCACAAAGCCTGTGTATGTGTGTGCATGTGTCTGGGTGTTGGTATGAGAGTGTGTCTAAGTATGACGTGCACAACAGTGCTTATATTATTATGCTTTGAAATGAAGCTCATTGCCTTGGACTAGAGGGAGGTGAATGGCGACCCAGGGCTGGACTCTGTGTTGATGGTTTACGAGCGTCGAAGGATTTAGTAACTCCACCCACGAGACACGCAGGGGACCGTCTGCAGCCAAGTTGCCCCCCCGAACATTGAGCCAATGTTTCTCAACAACAAAACGCATATCACCGACAACCTCTCTTAACAGTCAAAAAGCTCACATTAACATGTACACCCACGCCCCACCTTCTCACAGGAATGTTCCAGGTTTCATTTATTTTGATGATGTTTCACAATAGCAATGAAATGGCACTTGTCAGGTAATTATAAGATCATTTACCCTGAGGGTACATGTGTGTGGGTGTGACTCGTTTTGGCTCTGTCTTCTGCACCAGTGTGTTGACAGAGGCACGCCTGCATGAAACTCTCAGCTCTCATTTTAAATGATTATCTAGCAGCTAAACTAATGCGTTGATAGGTAACATTCTAATCATGTTTGTGTAAATACAATATTACCATGTCGCTGCAACTTTGCAAAAGAGTTAGGAAAATATTGACTCAACATCCCTTGAATACATATCTTTCACTAAGTGGACAAAGTGTTTTTTTGTAAATACTGTAGAGTCACTGTTGCCATGGCTCTCACCGTTTCTCATGTGCTTCCTAAAATAGGGCAACAATGGTGACTGCAACAGTGGTTATGCAAATTACTCTGGTCAGAAGGCTGCAGGTTCAAAACCATGACTGGGAACTACTGCTGTGCCCCTTAATAAAGCAAGCTAGCTTAAATCAGCTTCAGTAGAAATGTTCATGTGTATAAATGGAGAATGTTTAAAATGGAGGGAACATAAATCGCTTGGATAGGGCTGGCTGCTAAGCAGATCAATAATAATAATGATGTTACTGCTCTGAAGTCGATATGTAAAATGGCTGCTGCCTTGGAAGCCAGGCTAAAGAGACAGGAGGACCGTGGATGGTTTTCACACATCACTAATGGTGAGAACAGTGGGAGGGCCATCACTAGATTTATTACCAACATTTAGACTACCCCACATGCTGAGAATATGGAGTGCTGTGCGTGTGTGTGTCTGTGTGTGTGTGTGTGTGTGTGTGTTTGTGTGTGTGTGTGTCTGTGTGTGTGTGTGTGTGTGTGTGTGCGTGTGTATGTGGGTGTGTGTGCATGTTTGTGTGTGTGTGTGCATCTGGGTATGCATGTTCCTGTTTGTGTGAGTGTGCGTATGCGTGTGTGTGTGTGTGCGCGCGCGTGTGTGTGTGTGCGCGCGCGCGTGTGTGTGTGTGTGTGTGTGTGTGTGTGTGTGCGCGCGCGTGTGAGTGTGCGTATGCGTGTGTGTGTGTGTGCGCGCGCGTGTGTGTGTGTGTGTGTGTGTATGCGCGCGCACATGTCTGGGTATGCATGTTCATGTTTGTGTGAGTGTGTGTGTTTCTGATCATGTGTGTGAGCAACACAAAGAGAAGGCTCACCGCTGTGCTGTCACGTGGGATACTGCTGCAGCACCATTCCCCACCTTATCTTTTTGGCCCTCTCCACATTATACCTGCTCCGTATGTACTTACACTCCAGTTCACATGTAGCCACATATATATGAGCCGTGCTATTGTTCCCCCTGCCAGCGAAGAACTTAATGAGGCCGAGGAGTGTGTGACACCTGAGGAATGGATCCCGACTGGTGTTGGGAGAGGCAGGCAGATTCTACAGAGTTATAAACCTCATTATCTGTTTTACGGCTTCTGTGGGAAAACCCGTGAGGTGTTTTCTTTTGGTGGGGGGGCATCTTTTGTGAACCCATCTGTAATAACACAGCCCCCCCTCCCCCTCCACCCAGACCAGAGGCAGATGAATATTGATTGGCAGAGTCAAATGAAGAAAGAGGGTTTTAATGACATCCCTCCCAGGAAGGCAACCCCCCCCACCCCACCCACTGTGCTCTGTGTCTCTTTCTCTCTTTCTTGGTTTCCCTGTGGTATTCCCCCCCCACACCCCTCACACAAACACACACACCCCACACACACACAGTTACCCCCTGGACTGCATTGGAGAGGCAAGGCCAGGCAGAGGGCGAATGACAGTTGAGTAATGAGGAGACTAACTACCAGTGACCAGCCAGACCAGTGTCTGTCTACCAGCCCCAGCAGCTACCACCCTTCATGATGCGTTCCCCAGTTCCCTGAAAAAATAAACAAGCCTTAAGCAACCGCAGTAATTCAAACAACACTACAACCCAGTCTTGAAGATGCTGGTGGGAACTAGAAAGTGGAATGCCCCCCACGACACACACACACACACACACACACACACACACACACACACACACACAGAGCCAGGGGGATTTAGATTGGAATGTGTGGAATTGTCTGGAGTCTTCTAAATGATCCTGGAGATGTATGACACATATGATTAGTAACTACGCTCTGGTGGCAGTCAGGAGACAGTGCTCTGCAGCATTGACAGGCCAGTGTCATTGGCCAGGGATGCAGTCACATGCACACTGCACAGGGGCACAGAAGAAAGGTAGCGGTGCCTCTTTTGCCACCTCGTGCACAAAGCAAACAGCCCGTGGCAGCCCTTTTTGTAGCAGCCAAAATTTAAACAGTGCCGCTACCTGTGGGTGTGGGAATGGAAGATGCCGAGCGACACCAAACAAAGGCGGCAAGGCAGAAGACGGACACAAAAGAAGCAGAAGGCGACGAGGAGGGGACACAAAAGGGGGCGAAGGAGTGAAAGCGTATCCCTCCCTCACCTGGGAGGGAAAACGGAGTCCCGTGGGAGGATTTTCGGGAAGTGAAAAAGAGCGATTGCCCTGGCTGACCCCAGCAAGTGGAGCATCGCCGTCCTTAATGGGACTTCGGCTGTGAGTGACGGGCTGGGGGCGGAGTGACGGAGCAGTGGAGCTGCTCCTAGGACATGCTAGAAGTTGGGGGGGGGTTAGGGGTGGCAACTGACTGCGAGGAGACACTTTCAGGTGACAACAAGACTTTCTTTTCAGGCAAATAGAAGGGGGCATTGAGATACAGGTCAGTCACTTACCCCGGGCTGGAGCTGCTTAACCCTTTCTCCCTGTGGAGTTGCTGGGATGACGAATGAGTCACAAAGTGACTTAACATCGCAGAAAAAGCATTATGTGTCATGAGTGTACGAATAAGGAAAGAATAGATCTATTCATGAATGCCTTAAACTTATTTTTAGAATTGAATGGTATGCCAAACCTTGAGATAACTAATGAGTCAGTGCCCTGTTTGTTTGCTTAGCGGGCTCCCTGATGCAGTTTTAACATTTTAACTGTTATCCACTCAAACAGCTACAGACTTGGCTGAAGTTAGACTGCTGAATACTCAAGAATTGCTCAAGAATACAGCAGCAGTATAACTCCTAGGAATTAAAGGAGCAACCAGCTAATTACAAGTACAGATGCCTGTCCGATGTGCCGATGTGTCACCCTGGGAAACAAACAAACAGAACAACCATTATGAAATGCATTTATTGTGCTTTTGAAATAATAATTAAAAAAACTTAAAGAAGAAACTAAAATATTGTCTCTTTTACATCCAACATGTTGGATATGGGACATTAACAATACAGTTATAATGAACAAACTGTTTTTTTTTTTGGGGGGGGGGGGGGGGGGGGGGTAGAGATTGAATGTCCGCCTCCTCTCTTTGAAGTGAAACTAAGTTCACAGTTTCGGTTGGTGTTTCGCATGTAGTAAGCGCTGTTGTATATTGACGAAGCCGTCATCATAGACGTGTGGGTGGGTGTACACGTAAACAACGCTTACACGCTCAACGGCAAGAACAAAAGCAGCTCCCGAAAGCAGCGATCTCACAGGCCAGAGAATGGCGGGAGAAGGACTATCGCAGTGCCAGCTACGAGGTCAGGCTTATCTTTCACATTGTGAGGGAAGTTGGTTTTCAAGGTGGTAAAGTGGAAGTGTTTGGGGATTTTCGGTGTCTCAGTATGTGGGCTTCAGATATACTTCAGCACATGGCCCAAAGAGGTTTAGCCAGTTTCTGCAGATGAAAAAGCTCCCGTGCCAACCCGGCACGCTGATGTTGTTGTGAGGTTATAATTGAAATGTCTGGGCCCGCATCACACACAGGTTTGCACTGACAGGCTTCGCTGCATTCTCAGCCTTTCATTCTCAGCAAAGTTGGCTTTACCAATAACGCAGAGCTTTTCACTGCGGGGTCGTTACAGAGTCGTTAATATTTAAAGCCAGCTTCCTGGAAGGTTGCTGCAAAACGGTCAAAAGCTAAATGACATAAAAAGGCATGAGTAAAAAAAACCATCCTGGTATTATCGATTGGGGTTTAGAGAGTCTAACCTCAGAGCGAAAAATACATTTTTTATCACAACACCATATA
Source organism: Megalops cyprinoides (assembly GCF_013368585.1). NCBI lineage: Eukaryota > Metazoa > Chordata > Actinopteri > Elopiformes > Megalopidae > Megalops > Megalops cyprinoides. The sequence continues at coordinate 12,607,179 of NC_050596.1, forward strand.
AACATAGTTTCACTGCTTTCTGTCTATTTCAGTTCGTAGCAACAAACTAATTGTCTAAGGAATGATGCAAAGTAGTAAAAAATTTAAGTGGATTTTGGCAATGAAAAAATTGTCTTTTACTTATTTCACTTCCTCATCCCTCCTCCATCTCTGTCACCCCCATTCCTCTCTCTGACTCTCTTCTCCTCTCCCTCGCTCCTCCGCCCCTCTCGCTCTGGTAAATTTGCTCTCGAGCTGGTCTCCCCTGCTGCGTAAAACAATAATCAATCCGCTGTTAATGATCCCTGCATTACATCAGTGTTTAAAAGCTGCAAATGCTTCTCGGGGCATGGCGGGCGCGGCCTGCCAAAAAGCAGGGAGGATACTACCGGGCTGTAAATAGAGAGAGAGGCAGCGGGTCTGTAATCACCCGCCTTAATTAAAAGTGGTAAATCTGAGGGTCTGGTGGGCCGGCTGGGCCCAGCTGTCTGTTACCCCAGTGTCTCAGAGGCAGCGCCTCCTCCGGCAGCAGTGGGCTTGCGCGGACCCGCTTCCTGCCTCTTCTTCTGAAGTGGTCAGCAGTGGTCTGGACGTGCCACCCTCTGTCTCAGATGGGACATTCCTCCAGAGGAAGAGAGACAGAGATAAAAGGCGGTGATGCTTACAGTAGCCAGCCACATTTATGCTCCAGGGTGAGGGTGGAGGTCAGTGCACTACATCGGATTATGACTAAGTTTGTTCTTTCCTGTTGCTTCCGTTTTGCCAGATGCTTAAATGACGACCATGGTTAATGCTAATGTGGATCGTGTTTTATCAAGTGTATGTCAGTGGATGATTTAAGGAAAAAAAAGAGAAGCACAAATTGCATGGTCCAGTCCAAATGACATTTGAAGCGGTTTTAGATTATTCCTAGAACTCCTCTGTGTTTTGCCAAATAGGCTCAGGATCCCACTCCCAGATCAAATTTGCGTTTTGGACTCCCTCCCTCAAACCTGTTATTAGGTCGTATGAAACAGAACGGCGCCTCTGAATACTGACAATGATATTGTCCGAGCCTTGGTGCCTCAGATTGAAAGTTCACCTGACTTACCCTTTTGTGAGTCAGGGTGCACCCGCGTGTGACTAAGAGTTTCAGATGAATTGGGATTCTGCACAAACCAAATGGAGCCTGATCCTGCACTACAGGGTGGCCGCGGTTATGACTCTCGGGGATGGATTAACTAATGGAGACTGCCGAGCCTTCTCGCCTCTGCCAGGCCAGCACAATACTCCAATTAACAAAGTGGTGAGGCCTGCGATGATCAACGGCTTCACCCCCCAACTTCCAAATCGCTCTCTGAGAACAACGGGCTAAGTGCACTCAGCGAATGTTTATGCACGACTCGCCACCTTCACTGCGGTAATAAGATAACCTCAATCATCCCCGGGGGTTTAGTCACAAGCTGCTGGAGTTCACTCAGTGCATTCTGCAGCTTGAAAGATTTGCAGACATCATTGTCGACATACTCCGGAAATGCACAGTGGCTTTCTATAGTGCCTCAAAACACACAAGTATACATTCATGTATGAGCACGCACACACACACACACACACACACACACACACACAAACACACACATACACATATACACAGACACACAGACACAGACATACACAAGTAATGTGTCTTTGTCCTGTCATTTCATGAATTATTTCCATGCAAGTTCCAGCAGCTAGTATCCTGCCACGGAACTGCACACACACAGTAATCCTGGATCAAGTCACCTTTAAAACCCCCTATTTGTCACCTGTGCACTCAGCTGTGTGATATCATCTTAATTTTTTCTCATTAATGTAGTACTTCTCCCATATTTGTTTACAGTTCAAAACTGTTGACTCTTAATTATATGGAGTTCCCTTGGCAGCTTTTTAAAATGTGCTCTTGCTGCTATTTATTACTACTTATCTATTTGGCAGATGCCCTTATCCAGGGTGACTTGCAGAGAATTAGACAGCACAGTGTGGAATAGAAATGCACAAATAAGCAAACACAATACAATCCCCAACATATAACCATCTAAAGGGAAACACAGAGCCAGCTTATCTGATCAGATCTGATCAGAGGTCAGTGTGTTGCTGTAATGTGTGTTTAGCTTGTCAGAGAATATTGTGCTGTCAGATCTGATCAGAGATCAGGTTGCTGCTCTAATGTGTATGTGATTTGCATTATGGAGAAGCTGGATGACACTTCTCATCAAAAATGAGCAGAGGGCGCAAAACTCACAAAAACAAGTAATTCTCAGTGCAGCCACAGCACAGCTTCTGAAAACAGTGAGTCTCTAGCAGCATCACCACACCTGTTTTAAAGAGCCTTCAATTAGGCTGGTGAGGCTCGTTAACCAATGGCTGGCTCTTAGACAATTATGATTACAATTACCCTATTTGAATTCCATTCTATTGAAATGGGCTCATTTATTGAAAGAGTAGCAACTGGAAGGCAACGATCCTTAGGCACACATTCAAACAATTAAACACAGTTTAATCCGCTTTTGGAGAATGGAAGGAGGTTCTCCTTCACATGCATATTATAATATTCTGCTGTGGATACTGTCTTGCAGGGAGCTTGCCAGCATCTGAGGGTGCTTGTGACAGGCCTTGACGTGAACCTGCCAGTCACATGATTTTGTTTGCATCATACTAGTTGGTAGTCTGTGATTGGCAGCACACGGTAGCTCACTCTGCCATTGCTAACATACTGTGCCTTCGCCGTCGGACTTTCTCCCTCATACATCGCCTGGCTTAACTCCATTTCTTTCATGTCGTTTGACGATTCATACCCTTGCAAGTGTTACAAAGTTTGCATTAGTTCCCTTCATTGGTGACCTTGGTCTTTAACTAATTCTGCCTCTTGTCCTGCCTTGTGGACTTCAGGAGTGACAGAACAAAACCCAGACTCTCGCTCCACTACCACAGAAATCAGTGCTCACAGACCAACCCACAGACACGTCACAAAACGCCACGTGCTACATGATTCTAACCTACAGTGTAGAAGCAGCGGCTCCTGCCAGTGTGCATAGAAAGACCATGTGTCACAGAGCCCCCGGCCAGAGAACCAGCCCATGCTACAGTTATGGCCTCTAGCAAAGAAACCAAAAAATAATCCGCATAATTACTTGATTATTTTAAGAGCCAGAGCAGCATGTTAATGACCACCCACTGGCCATCTGCAAAGAAGCTGGTATCGTCCGCTGCGTTATCTCACAGCTTTGGATTAGCACATTACTGTACTTACCAGTGTGTGTTGACACCGCCGCGGAGATCACATCCACAGATACGCCGCAGATGTTGCGCGATGACAGGCAGATCGGAATCGCTCCCGTTTCAATCAGCCGAGTCACCGCTGCCTTTTCGGCGGCTTAATGATCTGTCAGTTGTCAGATCGATCCGTTTATCTGTTTTATCCACCAAAGTGCGGCAACAGGTGAGAGCCGCTCAATGAAGAAACAGCTGTGTGTGTGCGCGTGTGTGTGTGTGTGTATGCACGTGTGTGTGTGTGTGTGTGTGGTTGCATGTCTATTAGCATGTGAGTGTTAATGAGTGTGTATGTGGGATTTGTGTGCTTGCGTGTGCCATGGAATACAATACTTTCTGCAACAAATCTATGACCCCATATTTTATACATAAAAAGATAAAAAGATTTGTTTCTAGTTTTGATACACACATATATGCACCATGTCAGTTCATGTTGTAATAATACGAAAACACAGGTCTTTTATTAGGTGAAAGGAGAAAGCATTGGAGATGCCTAGAAGACTGAAGCAGGATTTTGTACACAGATGTTTCAGCCATTTGTGCAATTAGTCCCACTGAAAGGCAATCATTTTCCAATTACAGTCTAATGTATCTTTTCGGGAGGGCATGTTCTGACGTGAGTGCATTCTTCTCTCTGCGCGGAAAGTCCCGCAGCCTTCAATAATGGTCTGGTTAACACCTCTGATTACTCACCTCTGATTTGAGATAAGATTGCAGCAGCCCCCCCCCCCCCCACCCCTCCCCACACTCCCCCACACACCCTGTTCTCCAGGTAAGACTGTGAGGTGAGGTCAGAATTCATTTGCTGCAAACGTTCCATAGCCTGGTGCTGGAATTTGCTCGTCTGCGGCAAGGTTCACAGCATGAACTGAGAGCACCGCATGTCAAACAACTCTCAACGGGAGCTTTTTTGTCTTTGCCCCCCCCCAACCCCAAAACTGCTTTTCTGTGGCTTTTTGAAGGTATCATGCATTTATCAATCTGAGCACACTTCCTTCAGGGGGCTGATTATTTTCATTTTTTATTTCTGTTCATGGCTATCCGTGTGCATGACTTCAATTGCTGACCGTAGATTTGGCTTTTTCTCCAGAACAGTTTTGGATCTTATCTCTCCGGCTGTCCTAGCCCATTGACAGCCCATTCACAATGAGAGTAGCTCTAAACTCCATGGAGAGATCTGAGCAAAAACATCTTTTTGTCTAAGAGCGATATCATTTTTTGTTTTCCTTTGCTGAAAAGACTGGCCCAGTTCTTTTCTTTTTAACTATACAAAACAACCATTTAGTGGAAGAAAACATGTCTGGAGACTATAGATGTATTCCTGGCAAATATAAAGACCTTCAATTCTCCAGCACTCTTTATTTTCTTAACTTAACAACGTACTTACAAAAACTTTCAGACTGCATTTTTTCTGTTTTTTTTTCCCCAACTAACAGCATAATCACAAAAAGCAGCCAAGCATACTATTTTATTGTTCCCACTAACCCATTCTTACAAGTAGCAATATGCTACCTATTTTTATTTTTTAATGTTGTTTAATGTACATTTTTTGTTGCCTTGGTTGTCAGAAGTTTGTTTCAAGGATGACATAAAAGCATTAATGAGCAAATTGCAGAAAATTATTTACAATTTACAAAATACAATAGAAACAGAAGTCACAAGAGATCTGTAATACTGTTATTGTCAGTTGTGAATATATTACGTGTGTGTGTGTGTGTGTGTGTGTGTATGCAAATGTATGTATGGAGGGGGTGGATAAATCACGTCTTTGACCAGGACTTTGACTAGGTTTTAAATCACATATAATGTTTTCCTTTTTAAAGCAAAGTCCTTCTGCAAGTAAGACAAAGGGTTTCATATTCTTGCCACACTGGACCACAGAGAGACATTGCTGAGTATCTCAGGATTCTTACATTACCAAATACTACCAGTTTTGTTTGAAAATGATCTTGCACCTGGTCTCAAAATAACCATTTATGTCACAAATACCACAAATGTCACAAATATTTTTTCAAAGAGCAGTTGCAGAAAGCACATTGGTAAATCAGTGAACACAAACAACTGCAAACCACACTTCACAGTTCCTCTGTGTTGAGACAAAATGCACTACATATGTTTTCTGGATTAAACCCTTTCTGGATCTGTTGTTAAACACTTTCAAAAAGTTTCACCTCTAGAGGCTAATAAAGCTGCTAGGTTTCCACCAGAAAGCTTGAACAGCGCTTGTGGATTAGCTCAAGTGGGGAAGATATGGATTTGACTCAACCCTGAAAAAAAAGTTTTAGACATTCGCAACACCAAAACAGTAAACAATTAGCAACGGTATCTGCTATGACTTGTTCAGATCCGCACCTGTGCTCGGCACTCCTGACTTGCCTTGGACTTGGGAAGAAAAAAAGAATGCAGTTTCGACAATGTTATCAAGAAACCAAGCGCAGAACTCAGAAGGTAGTCATCTGTAAAAAATGCAGCCCATTGAAGCTTGGTTAATACACTGTGAGATTAAAGGCAAACAAACGCTGTGTGACTAATTCCCTGGGGGTCTGGTCGGGTGCGCGCTCAGTGCGCTGCAAGTGTGGTTCACTGGGGCTCAGTCGAAAAATAAAATCCCCCTCTTCGTCACATTTGGAATGTCTTTTGGAATCTGTAAATCAGGGAACCAGGAAAGGCCCACGATTTCCTGACAAATTGTGTAGTTATCACAGACAGAAGCAGCTTCCTGTGGAGCGAGGTATGGCCGGAGGTGATGTAGAACTTTTGTTTTTAATAAACACGTTGCTTTCGTGGCTCTGTGGGTACTGTGGGTGAGTGTAAGTAGCGCACATCTGTGCGATCTCTGCTAGCTACCGTGAGACGTGGTTGTAAGAGCTTGTTTCATTTAAATGCCGCTTCACTTAAAATGATTGATGACGTCTGCTTGAAAGACATCTGTTCAAAATTTGGTTGATTCGAAGAATGTAAAAAGTAATACAAGATTGTGAGTAATTAAACCACTTCAGAAATGCCCCAGACCTGTCCTTTTCCAAGTTTCTTTCTTGCCTCTCCTTTGGGAAGACATAGTAACACATGCTCAGGAAAGAATTACACATGGCACCGACATTACAAATTCAGGTGGCTTACTTCTAGTGCTCTGTTGAATCATTACTAACAATAATTCCATGTGAGTAACTTCTGAATGTTGAAAAAATAAATATTAAAAAAAAATATGTAAAAATACTAGTTGAATTGTAAATAAAGTATTTAGATTATAAAACCTTTGGGTGAAATGAAATTGTTAATAAACTAGACAGGACTATTTTTTAAACCCATTATGAGTTTGCATATATCTAAATCAAAATGAATAATGAAAGCAGTGAAAGTATTCTATATTTATATTTATTACATTTACATCTTAATATTACTGTTGTATCATTACAGGGAAAGAAAACAATAACACTTAATTGGGCCAGTAAGTTCTACCTAGCAAACAAAAGGCTGGATTTTTTTTTTTTTTTTTATCATTTTTCGATGAACAATTTAGATAGAGCTGCAAATGATGTCCAGCCCTCTGTGTGGAGGTTAGTATCAAAAAAGATAAAGGGAGATTAATTAGATGTTCTCTCAGTGCATACCAGTGCTGTTCACAGTCAGTCGACATTTAGAAACTGTATTCATTTGTATTAAGGCAAGGGTTACATACAGCTAAGTGTTTCAGGCTGAATTGTTTTTACAGATGATGTCAATACAGTAAAAATAGAGTCATTGTCAATAAAAACAAAAATCATGCTAGCTAGTCTAACAGTACACACACACACACACACACACACACACACACGCACACATGTTTCCGGGCGGAATAAGGAAAGCTAAGTGTCTTGCATGTCAGCAGCCATGCTGAATCCCTTTGAGAGACTTTGAGAGCTTTTGAAACGTAGCCAGTTCTCCTTGCTTGTCTCCGCTCTGATCACTTCTATTTCGATTGAAGCTGCGATGTGCATCTTCAGCTGAGATAAACCAGAGATGAACACAGCATGATGGACACGCACTGCATTGCACTCTCATAAAAGGGGACTTTAAGGACTCGATCTGATCTGAAGGACTGATCCTGGTCTTCCTGGTCCTGCTCTATCAATGCATTGGAGCAGGTCCTAAGTTTACCTCTCTCTATTATTGAGTTTTCTCTTTTCAAATGGACGTTGGTTGTCATAGTAGCTACTGTTAGTACTAAATTAGCTACTATTTATTTTGACTTGCTGTAATACAATGTTTATACATTCTATTTACAGTTTCAGACAAGCATTAAAATATTCACCATTATAATAAACATACAACCAGGCTGAAAGGTGTAATACGATTCACCAATGTTATTTTTGGTTTACTAGAATGTGTCTTAAAAATGCGAAAATAATATGTTTGATTATATGTTCAAAGCCATGGGTCAGTAGACAGAAAATTAACTAAAAATTAATTACAAATAAATAAACAAAATCAAATAAATGTTCTTTGCATTTCTCTCTCAAAGCACGAATGAATAAAATACAAAGGATGCACAATGAAAATGATCTTTATTGGAACGTCAAGTGGCTGGAAAAGGATGTAATTGTGTGGGCCTGAAATTGATAGCAAAAAGCTCACTGAGGCCAATGACTCAGTTAATTTCTATAGCAAAATTCAAGCAATTTGCTGACAGTTAAAAAAATGAAAAAAAGAGAGAAAATCAACAGGGGCTGGTTTTCACAAGTCTATGTGTGCTACGTGCAGAAACCTGCTGAGGAATTACGAGAGAATTAACCCCTGAGCCCATCAGTAATTTGGACATTAGGGTTTCTGTCTCTCTGTGTCTCTCTGTGTGAATGCATATATGGAAAACACACCTCTGTTTGTCATTGGCAACCATTATAAAACTTTAGAGGTTGTGCCATTTCATTGTGAAGATTAATTGTTACAGGAATGGAAGGTAGTGCTGATGTTTGCAGATTTTTTTTTTCTTTTCCAGAGGAATACTTTCACCCGAGTTTAAGCTACATCAACACTTGGCTTTGGAAAACTTAATTCAAGCTGGAAGTCACTTTTTTGATGACAGCCCTGCATTACAAATGCACAGTGTTTGCCATCTCGATGCCACGCTTTGCTTTGGCATGCCAAAAATAGGCATTGAGTCTCTGTTAAATCCCACTGTGAACTTAAACACTTAAACACGACCAGATAGAGACATAAACCAAACAACTCCCTGGAAAAAAAGATGCAACTGCATGTTAAACTACCATGTGTTTGTGTCTGGCAAAACGAGTGTGAACCCAGACCGCAGAGCTCAGCTTACACTGAAAGTGAACACCTTGCTGACTGAACCACTCAAGAGTTTTCTGTTTTATAATATATGCTAAATTTCCTGTATTAGGGATACAGGATATCAGTTTGATCTTGCAGAGAACAAACAAACAAAAAAAAACTAATCTAAAAATCTAAAACAAAATTCTGTGAAAATAGCCGTGTGCTCATTATTCTGTGCACTTTGCATTTGTCAGCAATACACCAAGTAAAAAAAAAAAAAAATAAGTACAATAACGTCACTGGGTAGAGGATTGAGGAACACATAGATATCTTGCAGGTTTTGAACAAATACACTGAAATCTGATACACAGCAGAGCACTTATCGCTAAAACTGATTCAAGGACCTGTTGCTGAATATTTGATAAGCCTGATAAAAGAGACGCACAGTATAAAGGGATGACGGAGGGGGGGAGAGAGAGGGAGAAGACGAAGGGAGAAGTTTCAGTTTTCAGTGTTTGCGATCACATGTGAGGCTCTGTTTATCAAAGGCTGTGGCTGCTGATTGCCATTGACCTTAAACTTCAAACTTGTGTAAGCACTTCCACCAATAATATTCAGATGCTGAGAAACTGAGTCACACACTGTCATGCACACACACACATGCACACGCGCGCACGCACACGCACACGCACACGCACACGCACACATGCACAGATGTAGGACACACAGACAAACACACACCTGAATCAATACACCCACACAGAATATATGCATGCATGCACACAATCTCTTTGTCTCTTTCTTTCATACACACACACGCACACACACACACACACACACGCACACTCTGTCTCACACGCACAGTCATATCTAAGCACAAGGAGAATAACCTCTGGAGGACTGAGGTCCACCGCTGCTACGCACACCCCTAAATCGGAAGCAGTTCTCACCTCGGCCGTCCCTGCGGACTCGCCACCAGTGTGAGAATAATGTCTGCGGTGAAAGAAAAACACAGCCATATGAAAAGGAACAGAGCAAGCGCTGCACAGGATAAGGAAAGTTTGTCTTTGCATGGAGGAGAACAATGGGAATGAAAGGTGTTAAACGGGAGCCAAGATGGTCAGGAAGGGAGGGGAGAGGGGCCGACTGCATGACTGTCGCCGAACATCAGAGAGAGCGATGACTGACAGCCCTGTCCTCCCCACCCGTCACTCTCTCCCCACACCTCTGAGATTCTCGTACAGACAGGTAAGAGGGAGTCTTAGCCTGACTTAGCAAGGTAATCCTCACTCAAGCATGAGCAAAAGACACGGCTGCTGAATTGGGACCAGTAAACCATCTAGTTGTGTGTTCAGATCCTCAACCAACGCTAACATCATGAGGTGTAAGATTCGTCCAGTGGTGTTTTCACCTGTTGCTCTCCTTTAAATTTTTTTTTGAAATAAAGAGCCCGAAAGCAAATAATTTTTCTCCAAATCCATCAAAGATTTTCAGTGTGGGTCTTGCTGGTTTTTTAATCTTGAGACCTGAGTAATAAACACTCGTGGCTGCTTGGGTATGCGGCTGTATTAGGAACCGCAACTAATGATGCATTCTGTGTAGACATGGCCACTTCAAACACTCAACGCTTTCGCAGACACAAATGTATGGTGTAATAATTGGTCTTTGTGGAGACTTATTTTTCGACAGTGAAAAGCACTACAGTAAAAAAAAAAAAAATAAATAAAAAAGAATGTCAGATCACAGGCAGCGGAGAGCAGCAGGGAACGGTTCTTGATACCGTATCTACCCAAAACAGCGGCCCTTGAAGGGTGTGGACTTGATCGCGGCAATAAAGAGATTGCAGTGTGACACGGGTTGATATTATTATTCCGTCAACCACCAGAGGCATGTCTCGGTGTGGGCCACATTAGCAGTCAGGTGCTGTAAACAACCCGTTACTTACACAGTGCAGAATGTCTCATAAAGTCGTGATTTACAGATGAGTCTCCCGGCGCATAATCACCAACACACCCTTTGGCGTGCTCCAGTCTCTTTGAAAATATCAGAAAATTACTTAAATGCCGGGTTGCTCCTTCATAAATTCAGCTCGTTCTTTGTCTCCCTGAAAAACAGCAGTGAAATAAAGGGCCTGGAGTGGAATGGATTTCGAGCAGCAGATAATTTGTCTGGTGATGATTTGTGGGTGTTATGCTTGGTTGAGATCGTTTACAAAGACCACAGTGAATGGCACCAGTGGCGTTCTGTCATAGGGACAGTAGTTTGACCAGGATGGGTTTTGTAACCAGAGGATTGTAAGTCTGATTCCAAAGTTTGCCACTGCTGTAGCGCCCATATGCAAAGTACATATTCTTCTGACTTTAGGGCATCTACTGTAAATGGATAGTATGTTAAAAATTGCTAGCTGTACAGTGGATATGGGAGCCTACCAAGCAAACTATGATATACAACAACAATACTGCTACTACTACAATTACTACTACTACTCCTAAGACTACTACACTACTACTACTACTACTACTACTACTACTACTACTACTACTAATAATAATAATAATAATAATAATAGTATTGTCCACATAATACCCATACTCATATCAAGTCTTGGTATTGTGCTCTGCAGCTTCAGATAAAGGGTTTCTTCTGCAATAGCGGTTTCAGCACAGGTGACTGCTAGTGAGGCCTTCACAAGCGTCTGATGAAATATCTCGTCCTTCAGAAATGTTTCACGGTGAATGTTTCTTCCTGCAATGTCATTTCTCACCCCAGGCATGTTGGACTCACAGCAGAATGGGGGACGTAGAGCAAAACCAAACAGAAGGATTTCATATGCTCACGAAAAACAGCTTTTGTCTGGAACATTAGCCGCAACGCTCCAGTGAGAGATGGTGCCGTGCGCTGAACGGTTTAGTGGTAAAATGCTGTGTTGCGTGCTTTGAGCAAGACATATCCAGACAGTGCAGATGCATGTTTAGGCTGTTGTTATGATTACTAGTTGAGGTGTCTTTCCAGTTTCTCAGTCATTTTTCACTGGCCCTTGCATTCCGCTTAATTTAGCTAATTGTGATTGTTTAGTTTATGGTTTATCAGTTTTGTTAAGTTCATTTTTATTTTACTATTTAGTCTGGCATTCTCACTGTACTCCCAACTCCCCACTGGGACGATAAAGATCTGTTGAGTGGTTGATCGATTGATCAGTCGATTGGTTGGTTGTTTGAAAAATAAGTGCAGGAGCTGATTGCCGGATTTCTGACCCATGCATTACCAGGCCTAGTTCCAAGCCTGATTTCTCATGTAATTGCTCTGTTTTGCACAGCTCTTAGCGGCCCAGCCAAGTAAGAGATGGATAAATGAATATAACTAAATAACAACAGTATCTATCATAATAACATGCTCAGACTTGGCTCTAGCCACTGATACCCTCTGGCAGTGAGGGGAGCAGCAAGACCAGAAGGTTTTGTGTTCGTGTCCCGGTGGGGGAGCCCTGCTGCTGTTCACTTCCTCAAGGTACCTCACCTCATTTACTCTGGTAAAAGTCCAGCTGTGCAAAGGGGTTTCAGGAGGTTTGCGATTGTGCATCGGCGTCTGCTGCGAAAACACATAATGGTATCAGCAAACAGGATCGTCTGCTTCTGCTCCAGATAGCTGAGTCACCCCTCCGGCTGTGCAGTCCCCAGCAGTGCCTTCCTGGTGGGGCAGGTAGGGAAATTAATTGAGATAAACAGAACACAGGGAGAGGGAGAGAGAGAGAAAGAGAGAGAGAGAGGGAGGGAGAAAGAGAGAGGGAGAAAGAGAGAGAGAGGGAGAGAGGGAGGGAGAAAGAGAGAGGGATAGAGAGAGAGAGAGAGAGAGAGAGAGAGGGATAGAGAGAGAGAGGGAGGGAGAAAGAGAGAGAGAGGGAGAGAGAGAGAGAGAGAGAGAGAAGGATAGAGAGGGAGAGAGAGAGAGGGATAGAGAGGGAGAGAGAGAGAAAGAGAGAGAGAGGGAGAGAGAGGGAGAGAGAGAGAGAGAGAGAGAGAGAGAGGGAGGGAGAAAGAGAGAGAGAGCGAGAGAGCCCTAGGCCTCAATTACACCTCCAATGGGAAGAAAAGATGTTCCCTGCCTACTCGAGCAGAACACACAGGCAGGACCCAGCACCCTCTCGCCAGGGAACATCCCACACGCTGTTCAGGACAACCAACCACCGGCAATCTGATTAGCTAAATAGAGAGGTACATTCTTTCAGACATATGGCTTAAAGAGTGCTTCAATTAAAAAGTTATGTATGACTAGAAACAAAAGAAATACAGTAAAATTATAATCACAAAGTTTAATCTTTGAGAAAAAAAACAGAGGTGAGTCAGCATAAACAGATCCATCTGGTAGGAGAAGAGGTTCCTCTCCTGAATAAATATAAAACAACAGGGAAAGAAATGTGCTCTGCAGGTGATGGCTGTGTGAGGTTTTGCAAAGTGCTCTGCCACAGATCCCCATCATTAGAGGAGATGTAATAAATGCCACTGTTCAGCCTCCTGTCTCTCTGCTGGTGGAAAAAAAAAGAAATACACAACAAAATGTCTGCTCCTGTCTCTCACCATGGTTATCAGCCCTGCAAATATGTAATGTTCTCACAGCATTCCTGTAACCTTGCACCAATGTTGAAGTAAGCGATATGTGGCATCTGGGAGATGAAGGTGATGTACGTGCTTGGGTGATTTTGAATTCATCTGCGGTACATTGTCTTGAAGTCATTAAATAAACAATCTTTTTTTTTTTTTTTACAAAGGTAGACCTGAGTTATTTTTTCTTTTCTCCCATAAATCAAACACTCCACAGCGTGATAGAACCAGTTCACAGGCAATGGAGATGCAGACTGTGCAGCAAAACAACAAAAGGAAATGGCAAAGGGAAAGGACAACAGTGAAGAACCCCCTACATTTCACACAGACTTTTGCCACCTGCACTAGGTTCTCTGCCAGGGGATGTTGTATTTTGAAGAGTCTGATGCAGCGCAGTTGGTTTCTTGGCGGGTCAACCCCCCCCCCCCCCCCCCCAGTGAGTACAGTTGTATTGACCAAAGAACTGTTGAGATTGTGAAATCCATAACGTCCCATCCGGTCATCAATGGGAAACTGTACCCCTCAATCTTTGGTGAGAGGACTCCTCCTGCTGCAATATCTCTGATCAATACTTTCAATGATGAAATGGAGCATGTGCGAGAGAGAGTTTTTCTTGGTAAAAATTCTGTTGTGTGTATGTGTGTGCGTGTTAGAGGATATGGACAAAACGGACACGAGATGAACGTAATCTTTAGATATTGTACACGAGGATCTGAAGTGTGCGAAAATAAAAAAGGAGTCAAAACTGAATCAAAAGTACCGTGGTAAAAGCAAAGATGTGGAGCAGTAGTCAGAGCAGCAGTGCGGAGCAGTGGGCCTAAGATCATAAGTGGTAATAAGAAACAAACAAAGATCTGTGGCACTAATCAGACCCTGTTTATGCAATTTACTTCTGTTAGGACTGTAATGAGAAAAAAAATAGTTTTACGAGAAAAAGTAAAAAAAAAATAACAACATTATCTCTACATTATCACTGACATCCCTTAACCTTAGCATTAGCATATGCTTCCCAGCAGCGACTCCCCACTTGACACTTGCCACCCACACAGAGGAGTGTCCGCCGAGCTGGCTTTAGTCTGACCACCGGTCACTTCCTGCTTGAGCCTCTTTGAGTTCCCCTCCTCGGACCGGGTTAGGAAACGGCTGGCTTGTGACACAAAAAGATCCTCAGCTGAGTGAGTCACACTGGTTTGAGCAATGCCATGGTAAACCGCTCAGCACAGTTTCACATAAAGCGCATCCGTCTGGGTGCTGCATCAAAGCAGTTTGACAGTGCAGGTATGAAATGATACTTAGGCCCTGCCTAGAAGCAAAACCCAAATCAGTTCCTGGGGTATGTGATGTGGAAGTCATATTATTCATTTCTATAAGAAAGTTCCCTCCCTGTGGCACAATCCCTCTCTCTCATAAGTTCTCCCTTGCTATCTTCTCTTTCTCTTTCCGCCCCTACTCCCTTCACCATCTCTCTCTTCCCCTCTCTCTCTCATTCTCTCTCTCTCTCTCTCTCTCAATTAACATTTACATAAAATTCAAATGGGGTTCAATGACGTGTGAAAAGGCAATGTGGTGCAGCGGGTTCAGAAGCTGGGCTCCATGCCGGGTGCTTTTTCCACTGCTCTCGTACCCTTGAGCAAAGCACTTAAGCTGAAACGCCGCTGTGAAATATCCAGCCGTATAAATGGATAATGTGTAAAATGTGAGCTAAGTAAGACTCACTGTATGAAGGCATCTGCCAAGCAAAAAAAAAAAAAAATGTAAATAATTCTCTGCTTAAACTGGGGGTGCTAAATGATATTAACTGTATTCATTATATCAATATTCTGTTAGCTAATAAAAATAAGACTGATTACTTCCCTCGCCCCCTTCTCTCTCTCACTCCCCCTCTCTCTCTCTCAGTATGTCGTAAAGAAAAACAGAAAAAGAGAGACAATAGAACGATTCCCTTGCGGTCATTCTTAGAGCAGGCTGGGAGGTGATTGGCTGGTCACATGTCGAGTTAGAGCTCCCACAACACCCTGAGGCAGGTCACATGGTCTACCGAACGCCCGCCGGCTACAGATGAACTCTGATCCTCTTATTGTTCATTACCTCTGAAACCCGATTCAGCCGATAAACATGTTCAGTTTCATTCTTCTTCCCAGACAAAATGCTGCCTCGCACTAACAAGATAGCAGCTCGTCAGGTTTCCTGTTTGCTTAGTTGCTCTCATTGTCTTGTTCTAATCCAATAGTTGTTATCTCTATAATGAACACCCATACAAATCCTCCTTTCTCTTAACTTGGCCATCTCTTAAACAGGTTATTTGACTACTCTGAGCAAAATAAATAATGTGAATCTGAAATTTCATTTGACTGAGTAGAACTGTATCTAAAGATAACCACACCCTGTCTGGACCCCCCCCCCCCCCACTCTGTCCATCCTTTCTGTCTCTCTGTCCCTGAATGGTTTGAGAAATTCAGGGAGTACGGTAAAGGAAATGACTTAATGGCTATTACATTCAATGCAGTGGATTTAACACACATTTAATTAGCAAAGGTACAGTTTTTTCATAAAACAATGCCAAACAGACAAACAAACAAAAAACTTTTCCAAGACAACAATTTAAAATGTATCATATATGAGTTTTTTGAGGTTTTTGCTTGTATTTTCAACAAGCTACAAGGCATTTCAACCATTTTCTGCCTGAGGAGGCTCATATGTGGTTGAAATCCACACTGTCACCAAACGCGTGTTGAGTTTCCGTGTAGAGTTTAACAGCCGCTCTGCTGACTCATTTTTATATGCATGTGTTTGTATTTTGGAGCACGTTATGCTCTGCCTGCGCCCATAGCCTGCTGAGAGGACCAGACATAACAACCACAGTCAGATACAGACAGAAGGAGGGTGGTGAGACATAGCAGTGATGAGCACACTCCCTGGGGGATGGGAGGTCACTGCTTTCATCCCCCTCAGGTCATAATTACAGCTCTTAATTAAAGTAATTGGAGGAAGATGTGAGATGGTGTGCCAGAGCAACATGTACCTTGCTAAACCTGCATGGAGGCAAATGGCCTTTGGCGTGTCTGTGGCATCAGAGGGGTGCGGCACGCTATTCGTCGCGCCCGCTGCACACTGGTCCCCGAGCCCTGGGAACCACCGAGCCCCCATGACCCCTCGACCCCAAGCTGCCGGGGAAAAGTTTGAGTGTTCAAGGGCGCGCCTCAGACGTAAATATTTATCTGTGAACAGCGAGTCTGACACTAAATAATAGCCGTGTCCCATTGTGCGCTAACCTGTCCTTTAGTCGGTACCCAATATGGGACAATAAATATCTCAATAAAGCAGCTGAATCCTCTGGGAAAATAGAGTTTGACCCTAGACACATGCTCGACAGAGAATTTGATGCTGGCAAAGCCAGAAAGTAGGCCACTCCATTGTAACTGAGACACATTACACGAAGTGGAGAAAAAGCACTTTAACTGACCATGCAGGTGTTGCTAGAGTTATCTGGACAGAAATAAGTATCTGCACTGACAAGCCTCCATTCTCAACTCATATATTTATTTTATTTTCTGATTAGGGATTTGACAAGAAAATTATATTGGATTACACTGAAGGCATCTGTTAATCCCTCCCAGTGAGGGATAGCATTCTACCATCAAAACTCTTTTAATGAAGTCTTTAAATGAAAACAAAAAATGGTAGTTCAGACAACCACAAACACATCATACTAAAACATCCAACATCACCTGCCCCACCCAACTCCCCGCCCTTCCCAAAAATGGAAACATCAAACATCAAAGGAAGCCACTAGAACACAGGAAAATCATGGCCATCTCATCATCGGCCACTCAGACAGCATCCTCGTACCACATCGTCTAGAGCTCTCCTACATCTTTGACCAATTAGTAGCGATCATATTCAACTCAGAGGGGTGCACAGATGAAATCCTTAAACATAGGTTCTGGCTCTGGTGACCCCTCATCCTGAGTTTAGTTACTACCTCAAAGGCAAAAAAACCTCTTCCAACCTCAAACAGATGCTGTCAAATAAATGTAATAAAGGTTGCAAGCAATCACGATGGAGAAAAAAAAAAAACAAAAAAAAAAAACACGAGGAAGCTCCTTGACCACAAAATGGACACCCCCTCTCACAGCTGGGTCAAAATGTACTAGATGCCTGCGTCTATTTTAAGAGAAAGAAAGAGAGACAGAGAGAGATTCATAATTTCATTATTATAATTTTTCTGATCTTGCATTTTGAAGGGCTGATGTATCATCGTATATTTTCTTGGTTCTTTCTTGGTGGCTTTG
Source organism: Megalops cyprinoides (assembly GCF_013368585.1). Classification (NCBI taxonomy): domain Eukaryota; kingdom Metazoa; phylum Chordata; class Actinopteri; order Elopiformes; family Megalopidae; genus Megalops; species Megalops cyprinoides. The sequence goes on from NC_050596.1 coordinate 12,624,589, forward strand.
GAAACATATTCTTTGCATCATGTCAATCTGAATTGAAACCAAATTGAATTGAGAGACGTGAGAGAGAGAGAGAAAGAGGGAGAGAGAGAGAGAGAGAGAGAGAGAGAGGGGAGAGAGAGAGAGAGAGAGAGAGAGAGAGAGAGAGAGAGAGAGAGAGAGAGAGAGAGAGCAGGGGGGGAGACAGAGAGAGACAGAGAGAGGGAGAGAGAGAGAGCAGGGGAAAGATGGTGATGGAGGTTACCTAGTGCAAAAAAGGAGAACGGGGCAGAAAGAAGGAGCAAGAGACAGTGAGGAAGAGAGAAACAGAAGAAAGGAGAGAAGGTGGCTTTCAAATGGTGAAAGCTTTTATATACAAGTGAATAAAATATCTTCCAAATTACACATTTGGGCTTGTAACCAATTTGGGTTTGACTGCAGATAGGGCTAAGTGCATGCTGAGTCTCAGGCTGGTGACCCGTGACCTGTTGCTGTGTTGTAGTCATTCTTACCCTTACTGACAGAAATAAATGGATCTTCACCGAGGTGAGGGGAGAGGGAGTATGCGGCACGCTGCCAAGATCATGCCCCTTGAAAAACAGAGCATGTTCTTCAAATTCTAACCTCGTATGTATAGCAGCTTTCTTTTGTGATTAGAGGAAGTCAGCTGCAGTTCATGAGGTCAGCGAATGGGCTTTGGGCTTTCTGTGTTCTCGGCCACGGTGATTAAGAACCATTTCTCACGACTGATGGCTTAATCACGGTTAAGCTGAGAATTCCTGTCGCGGGTCACGGTCCAGCCCAGATGTACAGTTATGGCCTTCAAGGAGAGCGAACCCAATCCACGCAAACGCTTCTCCTGTGGAGCTTACATCACCAGATCCAGTGAATCACGCCATTGTGAGTTTATCTGCGTGATTAGGTTTCATTCCTCCTAACTACCGCCATCCCATCTGCAGCCTGACCTCAGAATAATATGAAAAAAAACGCCCTCATGTCTGAGGGTGGGGTTTCAGAGTGAAAAAAAAATATTTTGGAGAAGAGGTGATAGAGGTGGAGTGATGGCATTCCCTAGCACAGAAGAGCCCAGGGAGAACAAAACAGAGCAGAACGTTTTGCAGGCACTGTGTTTTTTTAGTGAAAGAAAAACTTTGCTTTTGGGTAAAACTTATCAGGAGATCAGAATTTGCATTCCTGTCTTCCTCTTCCCCCCCGAGTACCACAGCGATACTGGCTGCTTTTTTTCCCCCCTCTTGGTTCCAGTTTAGATAACGTTAAAAAAGCCCGGTTAATAAAGACAATGTGGATTTTGTTAGTCTCCTTCTGCGGGAGGAGGCTCAGTGGTAAACGACAGTGAAAGGATATTCAAACGTAGCAGTGCCCTCAAGAGAGAGTGTTTTTACGCCGCGGTAACATCCCAAATGACACAAGTCAAATGATATGCGGGTATATGGGAGTGATTGCTTAAGTCTGCGGTTCTTTCGATTTTTGGAAATTTAGGCAAATAAGTGCTCCCTTCTGAGCACATACGCACCTAAACACACACACATACACACACACACACACACACACACACACACACACACACACACACACACACAATATTTCTAGGATCCTTGCTCCCAGCACACTCATAATTGCCCATTAAATGCAATAGCAGAGAAGGTTACAGTAGGTGTAATGTATGTACGCGTGCATGTACGGGTTTGTTGGAGATGAAAGTTCAAAAGCTTCTCTGAATTCCAGCAGAAACGGCAAGTGCAGGGGTCGAGGCCTGGTGGCTGTTCTTAATGGAGTTAACATTCCCTGTGTCAACAGGGTGCTGCAGGAATGCGCAGGTAGGATATTTATGGGGGGTGAACGTGCGTGTGCGTGCGCACGTCGTAAAAAAGCAAATCTTGTTCGACAGCCAAGTTAGGGGGATGAATAACAGCGGCCAGCCAACAGTAGCTGCACGTATGGTTGCAAAGAACGAAGTCTGGAGTTTTCGCTCTGAGGAAACTTGGATGCCTTCTGCATGAGAAGCAGACGGAGCAGAATTCAAGTCCCCCCACCTGCTGCCCCCCCCTCCCCCAATGCCCCCCGCCACCCGCCTCCAAAACATCGTCCCAAACCCTCCTGCTTCCCTCTAGATCCCTCCGGCAAAGTCGGCCTGCTTGTCAATGTTACTTTCAATATTTTGGCATGTTAGACATAGCAGATCTCCTCACTTGCAAAGAAGGCAGAGGCAGAGGGGGAGGTGAAGGGGGAAAGAAGCAGATGAAAAAGAGAGAGAAAAGATTGAGTGGTGCAGAAGAATGTTAAGTGCAGTTTAAGCATGAGGACTGAATGAGGGATTTACAGGCCTCACACGCTCAAGGCAAAATAGTTTAGAAAATTATTAAATGTCTTTAATTAAAGCAGTAAAGTTGGCAACTGTCTAGCTGGGGGGTGGGGCTTTGACTTGCTTTTTCGAGGGGAGTGCCCCAACTCCCCTCCCACAGGAAAACACTGTTTTACACACTCTTATCTGGAGTACACAGGTCACCTTCTCTTCTCCATCTTATTTCAGAAGCAAACATTCTTTGTACCTCCGATTTTAAAATACATTGCATGACATTATCATCATTTAGCAGATGCTGTTATCCAGAGTCACTTACATACAATAGATCAAATTTTTTTCCATTTATACAGCAAGATGTTTACAGAGGCAACTGCGGGTTAAGTACCTTGCGAAGGGTACAACAGCAGTGTTCTAGTGGGGAAATCAAACCAACAACCTTTTGGTTATGAGCCCTGCCCCTTACCACTACACCACACTGCTGTGCATAATGATGCACACTATATTTTGTTTGCTTTCAGTTGTTTTCATATATATGAGAACATGCTGTTCACAGTCTGTTTTTAATTTCTACTGAGCCCAGAGGAAAGAGAACAGTATAAATGTGAAAGAGGAAATGTATAAAGTGGTAGGGCAGATGTAACTGGGACTGAGCTCTGAGAGATCATATCCTGGGATGTGATTTGCAGGCTTAGCTGTCAGGAACCACAGAGGGATCTGTAATAGCGATGCATAACCAATCAATCCATCACATTTTATGTCTTACAGTGCTCTTAACTAAAGAAGCCTCACAGTTCGCATATAATTTTGAAATAGTATATAAACAATATTATATGAATGGCAAACTACAGAACACCAAAAACTGAGACACTGATGAGTTAAGAAAAATCCCCCTGATCTCCCAACCAAAGGTAGCACTTTAAGAGCAAAGCAGCCTTTTCTGTTTGGATTCATAATACAAAGTTTCATAATTTATAACGTGATGTTAACTTGAAAGAACTAGGTTGCACACAGGTGCACACAATGAGTAGCATTATCAGGTATTAACAGCCGAGGATATCTGTCAGACTATCAGCCTGAGTCTCCACGTCTGTTTTCAAATGTGGAGAAAAGCAGGAATGACAGATGATACTGGAATCAATACTCACAAAGGGAATACAGAATGGGTTTTTGGACCAAGAGCCCAATGCACTGCAGTGCTGTGTCTCAACGTGTTTATTTATGTGGTGTCTTTCAAGGCAGAAAAAAGAGACTCGCACCGTGTTTCTGTGTGTAATTAGTGGTTGTAATTGGACTGCTTTTTTTTCAGCGAAGCAGCCAGTGGCTGGGTCTGTGGGTGTAATTAGTTTGGGGTTTATGGAGTTTAATATCAAGCTGGGAAATCCACTCCTTTACGGCATGCTTTGGGGTCGTCATTCAGGGGTTATTAAGGAGGTTAAAAGCGTGGCGACTCGCCAAAGTGCTGCATATTTGATTTTAATCACCCCCGACTTTCATAAAACTCGATCATTTCCTGTGATTAAATAAATGTCTGTGCGTCCGAAAGATAACAAGATGGATAAAGGGGGTTTTGAATACCTGTCAAAATGGAAAAATGGTTTTAAAAGCTTCAGTAAAAAAAAAATAAACTGTAGGCCTGATACTGCATAACAGTGTAAGATGGCAAGGTGATAGATGTGTGGTTATCATTACTCTCTGTGTAGCACCAAAGGGGAAGAGAGCAAACTGGCATGAACATGGAGCACTGTCTGAAGTGCAAAGCTTACATATGAGCTGAAATTAATTGAAACACACTTTATGTTATTTCTGCATAAATGATGACTCACTTCAAAAAGGCCGGAAATTACCCACATTTTCAGGCAGGGAAATAAATAAATACCAGTTATCTCATTTTATCCAATTCCATTATTGTCCTCTCATGAATTCTGATGAGGTGCCACAACTGTTGAATTTTCATGTTTTGGTTAATTGCGAAGTGTTCAAATACTCATCCAAGCCATTCATTTTATATCTTGCAGTCATTTTATCTCTTATAGCATATGTTCTGTAAAACACCCAAATGTATAGTAAATTGGCCAAACTACTGCCTGCAGGGCATTTTTAATGGTGCCTTAATATCTCTGTTGTGATCTAATGAGGACATGTTGAATGTAGTATATTGAAGAATCCCATAGTTTGGGATTCCAAACTATGCATGAACAATGTTCATTTTCATTTTTTTAACACAAAGAAACTCATAAAATAGCTGAAAAATGTAAATCTTTTGAAGTGGTTTTTAAAGCAATCTCTTCCCCCGTCTTTCCCTCTGGATCTCTCTCTGCACTGTCTGCTCAATACCCAGGAGCATATTTGACCTCACGCATACATATTGCTCTTGGGATTTGTAGAGAACTGAGACACTCTAGCAAAGATCTTCCTTTTATTCAAATATGTACAGTATTGGGTATCACTAATGTTTATGGTCTTTTGCCTTCCACACTCTCTAGAGGTTTGACAGCTATGTCTGCAGTGGGTAAGACCGAGGAGGAAAGTATATCTGACATAAGGTATATATTTCTAATGTATGTCAAAATGTGCTGTACACTGGAATACTGGCATTTTTATCACATTTACAGATGTCATTTTAGGCACAATGGGGCAATATCTTAAATATGGGAAATACATTCATTCATATTTGGACAAAGCTTTAATTCCATAATGCTTAAAACATCAGCGCTTTAATGCTTTAAACATAATAGGCCTACATTAACTGTTTGAACATGTGGTCTTTATTAAGCTAACACCACCTTCACATAGAGTGAAACCATGTGTTTTTCTGCTTGGTTGCACTTGTTTTAAAGTGCATTAGTTACTAATAGCCAAGCAAACAGGTAATTAATTGTTTTTACCTTTTACAATATTTTATCTGGTAGAAGTAACAGGTGTATATAAGAACCTTAGATCTGCATTATGTAGCACTTCACAGTAAATTATTGACATTTAGCAAATGCTCTTATCCAGAGCGACTTACATAGGTTACAATGTTACCCATTCATACAGCTAGACATTTACTAAGGCAATTCTGGGTTAAGTACCTTACCCAAGTGGACAGCAGCAGTACCCCAGCAGGGAATCGAACTGGCAACCTTTCAGTTATGTGTCCTGCTCCTTACCACTATGCTTCACTGCCACCTGTTATAATGCTTCATAACTCTTAATTATTTCTGTGTACTTATCACTTTGCTCTAAGTTTCTGTGTAATGAGCCACAAGCTTTAGGGAAGGACAGGTAATTGCAAGAAAAAAATTGCAATGTTACAACATTTTCCCCATCCTCTTGCAGCCTCATTTTGAGCTGTAAAGTGCAGCATAATAGGTTGTTGACAATAACACTGCTTAACAGAAACAATTGGTAAAGCTAAGAGCAACACTGAGCGATCAACACTTGATTTGCTGGGTTACTGTGTAATCAATACTGTCCAATTACTGTGTGAAAAAAATGACAGAGCCAAAATGCTCCCCCTCTCTCTCGCTCTCTCTCTCTCTTTCACTTCTGCTGTTTGAAAGTGTATTTTTTCAGGCTCATGTGGGACAGGAAATAAATAAATATTTTCCTTCCCATTTCATTTTAAAGCCATGGAACCGGGAGTGCTGATGCATATCAAATGGCCGAGGTTGTTTTGTCTCCGAAGTTGTTGTGCTTTGTTTTGAAAGCACACGGGAGCGTTTTTTTTTCCCCTGCCAAGTGAAAGGCAGTCTGAACGAGCCCAGATTTATGTATATACAGAGCTGTGTGCGGCATTTCGTGCCGACGTTCCGCCGCTGCTGTATGATTGGGTCATGAAGCAGCGGTTAGACGGGTTTTTGGGAGGGGGGGGGGGTGATGTGTGCTGGTTGGTGATTGATTACACAGACTCCGACAGCCTGGCAGAAGTGTGTCGCCTTTTGGAAGGAGAAGGGTTTTTAACTTTCCGTCTCTTTCCCTCCTGGCGCCCATCAGCGAGCGCTTGACTTCAGTGAGCTAGATGGTAATGCGCAGACGAGCCGAACCCAGGGGAACAGACACACTCCGACAGCAAGAATACATAAGCGCTCCCTCCCCTCTGATTCACTGGGAGCTTCTGCTGCCATAAGGTGCACCTCGGGTCATGTGCATCCATATCATTTGCTTAGAATTGTAATTAGATGGCATCAGAATATGTATGTCACAACACAAGACCAAATTAATATGCTTACCACTGTCCATTCCATGATAAGCATGTCTTTGTTTCACAAACTATTATCAGGCTGTCTTCTCCGAGACTGAAATATGGCAATAACAATTTTGAAAATGTAACAACACATTTTTTATGAATATCCATGCTGGTATCTCTAACTATTTTAATTCATTTATATGCCTGCCTGCATTCTGCAATTGTCCATATTCATAAAATTAGGATTTATGGTAGCAATTATCTATTTGAACACAATTGTGTACATCATTAAGTATCCATGTTAATTATTTATGATGGTCTATAACAGTGCTGATCAATGCACCACACATTATAAAACTGAATACATGAAAAAATTCAGCCACACACCTGTATCTAATATGCCTCTTGATTATATGGGTGACACTTGTTAACCGATGGCAGGTCCAGACAGAAAATTATCACATACAATTACAATTGTGAATTGTGAATTGTGTTGCTGGTTGGAGGAGGTGTTAGTTTGTGGATTTTTGTCCTCTTCCGTTCACAGAACCGTCTTATCAACAAAATAATATTATAAATCAGAAAAATAATATAATAACTAGAATAAAAAGGACAATAATACAAAAAGGGGACAGATGCAAGTTCATAACCCTGAATCAGAGCATATACATATGCATGCATACATGCACACATACACACACACTCTGTCTCTTTCAAATGACCTGTGGAAAGGTTTGGGAAGGAGTGAGTGATCTCCTAGCTTAAACAGCTTAAAATAAATCCAGCCACCTATGATGGGTTAATTACATTTCAAATAACCTATGATTTCATACTGTTGCTCCACTTAAGGGTCACCATTTCATTGGTGACTAACTCTCTCTTTTTGTACTTGACTTTTTCCTCCCAGCTTCAACTCAGGACCAAATCCAAACCTGTTGCTTTTCCACCTCCTAATTTGAGAGATACAGTAGTTTTAGAATTGAACATGGTATTTTGAAATGATATGTACTGAATTAGTTTCATCTGGTCAAAACGATTTTTCCCTGAAAAAAAGAGTGAGTTAATTGCTCTTTTAGTTTAAAGTGGTATAATTAAATGGAAAACAGTACGGCAGGAAAACCACCCTAGTCGAGCGCGGCTGAATAGTAAGAAAGCTATAAGTGCTGTTCCTTCACGGCGGTAATTACGGTAATGTACTAAAACTGACAATTAAACTTGGCAGTTTGAGTGTCTGTCTGTCACAGCAGATCTAGATGTTAGAGAATGAAGGGCTTTTTCTCTTCGAATTATTATTATTAAGTTACACATTTTCATTTTCCCCCGGTTATCATTTGAAAATGCGGTAAGTGTGGTGCAGTGTGACTGCTGAGCTTTTGTTTGCCGGGAGAGTTGGCGGCGTCTGAAGAGTGAAACAATAGAAGAAAGCAAAAGCCGCACTGACTGAGCTCAGGGGACAGGGTAAATTAGAGTTCTGTGATGAGATGGTCGTATGACGGTCGAACGGTAGGTCAGCATTTCTGGAGAGGAGCTGGACGTGTGGCCAGGGTGTGTTGATGGCCTTCCTCAGTGCTACCAAATGCTACCTTTGCCTGAATTCCATTGTGCTGGGACAATCCCCAATCACACAGGATAAACCCCTGGTGATGGACTGATCATTTGATGAAACAATAAATCACAATGGATTGGTTATTTTGCATTTCAGCTTATCTGTTGAAAGTATTGAACAAATATTTCCAGGAGAAGTGGACCAAAAAAAGAAAAAATGGATTTTGGATCCTGACATATGACAAACAAAAATAATCCCCCAGGAAAAGGTGGCCAAGACAAACCCCTGGAGAGAAAAAAAATCAGGAATGAAAACAAATGCTTGTGAATAAATATATCTGTTATTTCACTGAATATACATCCGAAGGCGCTTGGATGGCTAGATAATTGAAGTGGCCTGAGTTTTTGTATACGTTCTGGTCTTAACTTTTTGTCCAAACACAGACACCGAGGAAGAATGGGCAAACGATTTCTCATAAGATAGCCGCCCGTAGTGGCAGTCAGAGAGCTGGGGATCTGAGTGCAGAGGCATCTCTGTTGAAGCGTGTGTAGTGCAGATAAGATCTACTGTAACTTTATTCTTCTTAACACCATTCATCCAGGACATCAAATGCCAAGCAAACAAACAAACAGGAAAAAAGAATGTTCAGAGCGAATTGATTTTATCTCAGCGTGCTGTTATGGGCGCCGGCCCCGTCTGCGTCTTCTTTTGGAGTCGCTGCATCACCAGAAAAGTTAGCAGAAAGCACTTCCTTTTTTTAGATTGCTCTACAAAGGTGTTTTGTGTCCTGGAAGGACTTATTCCTAAGAACACACCATGTGTCTATCAAGACTTATCGTTTACCCAAACTGCAGGGAATCTCATCTCTTTCATATTTTTGCATTTGAAAATACCCAATGAATAGATCTCATTTAAAAAAAAAATCTATATTCCTCAAAGCTTCCTTTAGCTGACTGTACATTATTAGTTGTATTGTTTTGATTGACGAGCTCCCATGGTCATTCTAAGCCAACTGGGAAGTAAAAGCCTTATTTACACTCTTCCTGTATTCTCTTCCATAGTCATCATTTGTCAGGATCCTAAATCCATTAACTTTCCAGACTCTTATAATTTATAATTGTGAGACTGCATACCGGAGTTGTTGCCTCATGGAGAATTCACATTGTAGAGGAAAACAAAAAGAGTTATGATCACAGTTACAAATAATTTTTACACCATTTCTCTGATTCATAAGGTTGCATTTTATTTCTACAACACTGTGCAAAATTATTGCTAACAATGTTGAATTCTGATAATATTATTATGGACCAATGAAGGTGGTTTCAGTGTTTTGCAAGTCATAATAAACACAAACATACAATAACAAATGAGGGAGAATGTCTCAAGTGGGAGTAGCCCTGAGCTGCCTAGTTGAAGTATCATTTACATTTGTACACAGTTGTCCTGAAGCAAATTCAAACTAGTTCAACTATGCAACCTCAACCCCCCCCTCCCGCCAACCCCCTTGTCTAAAAAACAAACATTTGATTGTTATGTTTGGAGGAGTGGTACGCAAATTGGCAAATTCCACTGTTGCTCTGTTTAAAGTTGTTAGGCAATGGGGAGCACTTTCGCTGTCTATTTAAGCGAACACCACTGAACACAGCAAAATGTGTCCTCACATGTCCTACAAAGTAAGACAAACTTTAAAGAGACATAAACATCAGAATTGAGTGAGGTGGAGTCCTGTGCTACTGCACATATGTATGCGAATTGATGGAACCTGCTTCAGAGCTCTTGCGGATGAGGTAAACAGCTACCTGTGGAGCCATAGACAAATTTCCACATTTGTGGACAATAAAGTCATATTATTGTTATAAGAAGGTGTTTTTGAAGTGTCATGCTACAGCTGTTGTTTGGATAGCATGTTGGAACTACGATGGGAGAGGCCTGTAGTTTGAATTTTCCCCTTTTACAGCAAGTTAGTGGCACTATACTGGTCATAACCATGTGATTTCAAAACATGAGGTAAGAAGCACTGGTCCCTCAAAAAGGAATGAATGCAAATAAGGAAGCAAAGAAGTGCTTTTTTGCCAATGGCACCTCAGAAAGAGGAAATGTCAAAATGAATTGTGGATGGTTGTAAAAGTTAGAAGAAAGCCATTTACTTGTTGGCATTCTGTCATTTGATTTTGAATGCCATTTGGGCTATTTATTTATCCTTTGCCATGACACGTCAATTATGTGAGTTACGAATGTTAAAAAAGCGCACTGCTTTCCTGTTCTCCCCTTGCAATCAGGTCTGAAATATTTCTACAAAAAATTATTGGGAGCATGAGCGATGTTCTATTGATCTGCTGTATACATCTGCCGTCATTAATCTTCTTAAGGCGCCATAACATTTCAATTACTGGTGCAGGTGCTTAACCTTAGAATCGGCTGTTGGAACAAGAGCAATCCTGAGAGTTTCTGTAATAGAGAATAGAGGCTCTGTGTTCGCCAAGGATGATTTCATTGTTTTTGAATCACACCAGACTAACTCTACACTTTTGTTCAGTCATTTTCCATTTTCATAAAAAAGGGGCTGAAAACACTTCTATTTTTTTTCCTGGAAGAGAAGAGGGACTTAATTAAAACGTGAGACACTTCGCTGCATATTCTTAGCATCATTTAGTGCGCTGCTGGCTGGAGGGCGAATCCGCCGCTAATTCTTGTGCGACTCACACCACAACGCGGTCCCGAAAATTGGTTTTAGCACTTGATTTCTCACCTTAATTAAAAGGGTGGGAGCGTTTACACCAGTCTCAACATCCAAGCAAGGAGAGAAAAAAGCAGCCTGCTCACTGACACGCAATCACAGCCAGAATGTCGAGATTAGAGGTTTTTTTTCCGGGTTCGATAGAAATGTCAATACGCAGATGTTTGCAGTTGTGTACTATGTCAATATTTGATGTTAAGAAAATGAAAACAAGGAAGATCCGAAGAAAGAATCTTGGAGCTTTGATGCAATGACACTATTTAATAATTTACTCCACTCCATACATACCACCTATTGTTTCTTTTGTCTCACCTGTCTATCTGTAGGCTGTTATATATAACTAATTAATATTGACTTACAAAAGGTTAAATAAATCCATTTTATCACACTATGATATCATGTGATGTTTCCACACAACCTGGAGAATCATCTTGTAACAGCAGTGGGTTGCCCACATTCCTTTCCCCAGAGTGATTATATTCCTGCCCCATTTGTTTATCTCACAATGTTTGAAAAGAACAATGAGGAGCACAAGGGCAGTGGGGCTTTCGCCTAAACATGTATTTGCCTGATATCCATGGTATCTATTCATTGTGTCTATTCCAGGAAACACGTACTAGTGTCCAAGGCTTTCCTTTGGCCTGTTAGTGCTCTTATAGCTTTGGGTTCCTCTACACCCCCTCACCTTAGGATGGGCAGAAGGGTTGTGTTCAAAAAAGTTGGGCTTCATGAACACAGGGATGTTTGGAGCTATTGTGTGCTGTCAGTCACTAATGTGTGTGAACCAATCAAATGATGCTGCTGTTCATACTCAAACAATAAGACTGTTCATTCAGTGAGTCACTGATAACATATGGCAGCTCCACGTAGAACGACCCGGGCTTCATGAAGCCTCATTCTCCCATTGCTACAGATGGGTATTCATTAGAATAAGTTTCACATGTGCAACAGAGGTCTTTGCAATGGTTCCATGGGTGCCCAAAACACATTTCCTAATTTATTACAAAAAATAAGTCATGTCCATGAAATAAATCTTAAAATACAGTTTAATGCAGAGTACAGCACTTTTCCCTTACAGAACATGTGTTATAAAGTGTCCTCTAATATATTTATGTTGACATAATTAAAATATTTAAATGATGTATTTTAACATAAATTCATGCAGTACATTTTACATTCTCATTCAATATGTTTAAATATTAAAATAATCCACTGCATGTACAAAAGTAGCACTAAGATTGTTTTGCATGCACTCATGTGAGTATGTGTTTAAGGGATATTTCTCATCTGTTAATTGCACTTTACATATTTATACGAAATGGGAATAACTCTTCTGAGCCGTTTTCCATCAAATCTAAATTCTCATAAATACTTTATCTGGGTGCTTAGCTTTATTGCTTCCATAAGGAAATGTTGAGATCATCGTTATTGATAGGATCATTACGCGGATTGTGTCAGTCTCCCTGGGTCTCCGGGTCATTTATATACTCTGCAATCAGCACTTCTGAGAGAGGCTGGAACAGGCAGAAATCATTGGCAAATCGCAGAGCTCAACGCCACTGAAAGGCACACAATTATTTTAACCAGCCGCCTGTTCAGCCCGAGTCGTGGCACCTTCTGAGGGAGAGTGAGACGCTCCGATTGGCCCGTTGCAGGAAACGATTGGCCTGTTGCAGGAAATGGAACTTTGAAGGCGCAGGTTTGACGTTCCTACACGGTGATGGCCGGGGGTAGGGGGGGGGGGGTTGACTCTGGCCACCCCCTCTGACGTCTGGCAGATGCAGGGAAATCTGATGAGAGGAAATTACCCCTGACATCACCCCTCATTCGGAGGCGGATCGGGTCCGTCTCCTGGCAACGCGTGATTGTCACCGGTCTCCGTGGTTCACCCCGGGAGGGTATGAAAAGTAAACCGTGCTGCAGACATTATTCATAATAGCCCCTCAATTACTCTGCCGCTATTGATTGGGGGGTCAGGGAGTTGGCGAGGAGGAAAGGGAGCGTGTTTTGGCCCTGTTTGATTGGAGGAGGCAGGATGGAAGTGCTGTGCTGCATTATCATTAATGAGGGCATTCCAGTCCCTGTTTGGTTCATGATCAATGCGCTTGGCCCAGCCTGTCTCCACAGTGAAGGCAAATGGGAGGTTGAACTCTTTAACCTCTGAGGGAGACAGTAGGGAGGTCAACCTGTGGTTTACGGGAGAAGATCATGCGCTGAGTGCATGTGAGGGTTGAAGTTAGAAGACAGGAAAGCAATGAAACTGATTTGCGTGGGGGAAAGACGCAAAGGGAACCTCTTGCTGTGACTGGTCCAACCAATGTCCTCCGCAGAGCCTGGACTTAATATACCTCTTTATGGTGCACTGCTGTCAAAACTATCACACTACTCCCCATCTCTCTACTTCTCTTCCCTCTCATTCACTTTCTCTTTGTCTTTTCTCTCTTTCTTCTTTCCCCTTTTTATCTGCAAAATATGCTCTTTAAGTGTTAAACAAAAAGTCACATCTTGCCATTGCTGTTTTCTCTTCCTCTGTTGCTCCTTTAAGTTCTCTTTCTCCCTTCCATCTGGCTTACCTTCTCCCTCTGTCTTTATCTCTCTGTTTTCTCCCCCCTCACTCTTCCCACTGTCTCTCTTCTTCTCTTTTCTTCAGTCTGCTATATTTCTCTCTGTCTGTCTCTTTTTTCTCATTCCACTGCCATTCTCTCTCTCTCCCCCTCTCTCTCTTGCTTCCTTTGTCTCAATCAAATTTTTGTCCATTCCCCATCTGGCGCCCCCTCTCTGCCTCTCTCTCCCTCTATTTTGCCTCTCCCTCCCTCTGTCCGTCTCCCTCTGGCTCCAGCATCCCATGGGTGTCTCTCTTGTCAAAAAATGAACATTAGAATGGAAGGGCAAACATTCATTTGCCAGAAAGCGACCCGGTAGTGCGGGCTCCTGTAACATAAACATGTCACACTGCTGACCTGCTAAAGGAAGCTCTCTACAGTCCCCTGATGACAGGCCGGGGTAAATATCCCACTTCCAAGCACACAAACACAGCGTGCGCAAGTTTGGACGACTTCATTTTGCACCCATGCTCATTCTCACGGGGCAGTTACTCTCTCAGAAACTTCTTCTCAAGAGTCAAAAAATAATTTAAACTTTAAATATCCTTTGCGCAGAGGTGTTTTTTTTTCTCATCGCAAGGAAAAGCATCAAGAAAAAGAGGGGAGGACCAAACGTTCAGATGGAATGCCCCCACCAGAACTGCCAAGAATATGGCCTTTTGATGGAAGAGTAAATATCAGCGGCTCATTCTGCCTCTGGTCGCCTGGACGTCAGCCCTGTCACGCTGCGGGCGTGGACACGGCCGTAACGCAGCGCGTCCGAGCCACTCAGCTGTGCTTTTGAAGGGCTTGTCTGACCGCCGCTGTTATCTCCCCCTCCCGTCAAAGCTGCGCCGCTGACCTCCGCCTGACTGCCCGGCATTGTCTACCTGCCCACGCCTGTCTCCCTAAGTGCGGAGGAAACGGTCTATTAAAAGACCTTAGGAAGGAAAGACGGAACAAAGGGAGCTGTCCCTGAGGAGAAGAGGACCTGTCCATCCCGCGCGCTCATGCTGAGGGCCCTGAGCTTTCCAACCTCTGGGCGGCCCTCTGTCCACGCTTCACCTCTCTTCCAATGGGTCGCGCCACCCCACCTGTAAGCCAGCTCCACCTGTGGTCAGCCACAGGCAAACTGACCTGTGCTCACAGCACGTCAGTCAATCCTTGGTGTGATATTAGTTTTGCCTCCAGCATGGGTGCGCAAAGAGCATTTATGTCTGCTTATCCCTGGTGAAACAACATAGACAGAAACTGCCATTGCCTTTTAATTGTAGTGAGTTGTTTTTGTCCATGTGTCGCTATGCTAGGCTAAAAAAAAAATTGCAACACATACATGTGAACATTTTTTTCTACCTTCCCAGCTTCATTCTGGATGCACTCATAATTAGCTTCTTTCCCTTCATTCACTGCCTATTAATTTATTTGTAAATGATTGCACTCATGTACTGCCAAACAACCGTGACACAAGCAGGTCATAACTAAAAATAACAAATAAAATAACATAATAACAAATAAGTACACCGGAATGATTCTCCAGGCTCAGCACCATTTGAGCAGCATCATTTGAGCAGATGTCATCACACATCATGCTTACAACTAATACAAGTCAGTAGAAACACAGCTTTATGTGGACTAGTATGGGCGGCAGTGTGATATAATGGCAGGGCTTGTGACCTGAAGGTTGCCAGGTCGATTCCCAGGGTGGTCCACTACTGTTGTTCCCTTGGGGTAAGGTATTCAACCTTAATTGTGCCAGTAAATATCAAGCTGTGTAAATGAATGATGGTGTGAGCCGTGTAAGTTCCTGTGGACAGGGCCATCTTTGGAGCAACCACCGTACTGGAATACATTGGCAGTTAGAAAGCCCCCATTAATCCTGTAGCCCTGCAGGGAGAGAGACATTGAGTCGAAGTTACTGCTGCTGGTGAGGCTTTTTTCCTTTTTCTTCCATCATTGTCGTAACTGATGTTGCTAAGGAGCAGAACCTTTGCGGGTTGTTTCTACAGAGCCGTTTCTAAGGAGGAAAAAATTTGGTAATAAAAATACAAAAGCTCTTCATCTTGGGGATGAATAAAGAGGTGAATGAACCACTCAGGGCCCATCTAGGCGGAAGTCCTCTCGGAGCGTCGTCGCATTCACAGACAGACTCCAGCTCTCAGAGTCAGCATGGCAAGACTCTCATCGGTGAATGGCGGAAGAGTTCCAGACCATGAGTGCAATTCTCCTGCTCCTCTCTCGGATCAGGAGATGGGCGGCAGCCTGTTTCGAAGTGCTCCAGCCCCTGGTCCTCTGTCACTGATCCAAACCCCCTCTTCTGCTCTTGGCCCACCCTTGCGGGCTGTCACCCTGCCCAGCCAGCAGCAGTGGCGGTGGAGGCGGAGGGTACGGAGGAGAGCCAGAGATATGAAGGAGGGAATGAATCACAGCTGCTCTGACCCCCGTGGTGCGGCGGGGTTTCTGGCCAGTGCTTGTGGTACAACGCAGGGCATTCCACCATTCACCAATCAGCCGGCCAGCCAACCAGCCAGCCAGCCAGCCAGCGGCATCTGGAACCAACCAGCCCTCACAATTACACAGCCTGAACACCCCCAACCTTCTGCTTTTCTGTTTTTCAAGATTTCATTCTTTTTTTACCCTTTTGTAATATGCAGTTATAGATTTATGGAATGTTTTTTAAATTGTGTAGTTGTATGTGTGTGTGTGTGTGTGTGTGTGTGTGTGTGTGTGTGTGTGTGTGCGCGCGCATGTGTGCTTGCGTGCGTGCGTGTGTGCAGGTATTTGTGTGTGTGTATGTGTGCGTGTGTGTGAGTTGCCAACAGTGTATATGAGGTCAGCTCCCCATAACAGGTAGTGAGCCACACCTTTTTCGCACCTCTGACCTTCAGCCCATGGAAGAGATGGTATCTTTTTGTGAGGTTGAATTGGAAGGGTCACAGGGAAGAACCCTCAGGCACTACTGAGCCAAGCAGAGTTAAT
This sequence comes from Megalops cyprinoides, assembly GCF_013368585.1. NCBI lineage: Eukaryota > Metazoa > Chordata > Actinopteri > Elopiformes > Megalopidae > Megalops > Megalops cyprinoides. The sequence continues at coordinate 12,640,897 of NC_050596.1, forward strand.
GACATAGAGACCATCTGTTGTGGAGTGTGAGTGACCTCTGCTCTGCTAGTCGCCAGAAAAACACCCAACTCAGATTCTGGCCCTCCAGATGTGTTCAGATCTGTGCTACGGCTTCAGCATCATGAAACACAATGAACGTTGTGGCCTTTTTACAGTTAATACATGGCTTATGTTTCGGCTCCTATTCCAGTGTTGTGGTGCTACCTGAGAGTCCTGTGGTGAATAAGTTGAGTGAGGATAAAATTCTTGAGCATGCTGGTGACAGTCACGTCAAGCAACCACCGAATGACCTCAGACTCATTCTGTCTGTGAACACATCTGCCACAGCCATAGAAAAACCAAAGCAATCCTGCATTCGGTACCAGATTTCTGACCAGAGAGAAATTTTTAAATGTTAATTGAATTCAGGCTGTCTGACAGAGCTGTTGTCTTGGGATACCCTTTCTCACCCAGCAGCGGCTCTTCAAAGTTCATATGTGGCTAAATGAAGTACGCTCTGATGAACTCAAGCTTGTCGAGGTATTCAACATTCTTTTCGCTGTCTGCTTTTGACACAAGATTTTTTCTGAAGTTCGCCTGTTGAAAAATTCATATCTCATGTCATTAGTATATTCACTGTGCTGCCTTGGGTCCCAATTTTGACTTAAACAAAAACCCTTGGGACCTACTGCACAAACAGCCAGCTCACTCAGTAGGCTTAACATTTCATTAATCAAATTTCCTGTGGTCTTACTTTATTCATTTTCTCAGATCCTACATGTTTGCATCGACAGAAACCTGACAGCTTAGAATGCTTAAAGTGATGTTCCTTGCCAGCTTTTGATTAAGACTCAAGCAGGAGATGTTTCTACATACATGTCAAATATGACATTTTCAGTCTTAAAGAGGATAGTATGATGGTGTGAAAATAAAATACAGTTACAATACATACACGTGACACCTACAAAATTACTAGCAGTGATTAACCTCTGGTGTTAGCTAACACAGAAGTATAACCATGCATACCTGTAGTATATTACAGGTAATGCTTTACAGTCTGGTGGACATGTCAGTTTCCTAGGTATGTGTCAGAGGGTAACCTGGAACAGTGTGTTAGGGTGTTTTTTTTCATGTGCTGGCTCAGAGAGGGGAGGTTGCCAAAACCACAATGTGACCTATACACCAGATTTTTTGCATTATATTCACAGTGAGCAGGTTGGCTAAGTAACTGTAAATGACAAGGCCCTCTTGGCATCTCTGAAATATTAGACCCCCTCCGCTCAATCAGGCTGTGAGTGTTCATTTCATCCACAAAGCTTCCCCTGCGCGCACTCGCGCTCGAAACACTGACACACTGGCTGCTGCGCCCCGGCAAACTCCTCGCCATATGGGCACCCCGTCGAAACGACTCGCCATAGCCCGTGCAATTAATTCTGAATTACTGCGGACAACCTGGCTCTGAGTGGGCCGAATGGGCGTGAGCGTGGGCAGGGGAGAGAGAGAGAGAGAGAGAGAGAGAGAGAGAGAGAGAGAGAGAGCAGGCAGGGCTGTCCGTCTTGCCGCTGCGACACGGGCTTGGCCCCCGCTCGCCTGCTTCAGAGACGGTGTCAGAGTGGCTGCCTGGAATTCGCCTGACATGAGCATGAAATTGACTCTAATGTAGTGCTCTCTCTCTGTCTCTCTCTCTTTCTGTCTCCTTTTTCTCTACAATGGCATGCTGGTAAATTAATAAAAATAGAAGATCAAGACCCATTAAAAATAAATACGGAATATGAAAATGAAATGGAATGGTAAAACGTGACACAGTGGTGATTATGTTTTGTTGCATCTCCTATAATTCATTCTGAGGCCTTCCAGTATATGGAGAATGAAGTTGGAGCCATGGTTAGCATACTGAGGCTATTATGTATTCATCTATTTAATTATTTAGCCTGTGCTCTTATCCAGAGTGACTTGAACAGATCCATTAAATATACAGGAGCGACCAGAACAACGAGAATGCAAGTACTTAACAGTAACTTAATTTAACAGTGCAAAATTACACTAAGTGGGCAACGTGCTGAAAAACAATGCTAAAATAAAAGCATACAACAGTAAAATCATAGTGCCTAGCAATTATCCTTAAGAACATTTTGGGCATTAGTTTATGTTTGGTTAGTATGTTATTAATTACAGCTTACAGCAAATGTCCAAAGTCATTGGGTTCAACAGGTTTTTACTTAAACTTTTTAAGTAAATACTTTTTACTTAACGTAAAACTATGCATAGCTGGTGTGACGGTGTTAATATCCCTGACAGGACACTGCCCTTGAGCTATTTTCTTTGCCTAAATGATCTCAGTTAAAACCTTGCAGTGTAACATGTTAAAACTATGCAAGTATAAAGGTGTAAAAGTATCTTCATTGTCAGTAATGTAAGTAAGGTTACCTTAAGGGCAAGATTGCTAATGCTTCCATCCCTGCTTTAGCAGGAATGGCACTTTGGCAAAATACCCATCCTTTTTTCATGAAAGTGTCTCCATCAGCAGATATTTGTGAAGTTACTTCCAAGCTCTGTTCTTGATCATGGCTGAAAAGTAATCATTTATGAAGTTTTGAAAAAAATGAAACTGCTAAATCTTTCTGGGGTTTCTTTTATGGTAACTATTTTCGCTGTCAAACCAGTGCTAATGTTCATGGTCAAACCGCCAGTAATGACCGGGAATGAATAAGACTAAACTTGAAAGGATTTGGGATGATATGTCTCAATTCTGAAGAAGCATTATACTAGTTTGCAGCCATTTATTCTGCTTGGAAACTCTCCAAAGACTTCATTATTATACTAATAAAAGTTTGGACTCAATAAAATTATGCACTTAAATATGACTTATTTCATTTGTTATCTTGATAGATATGAATTGTTACACAGTGTATATTATGATATTTAATTTGCAGAATGTTCAAACTTTGACTGTAAGAGCACTCCACCAGAAGGCTTAAACTGTATTTGGTGTCTAAGTATATAATTGGTCTATTCTTTAAAACCTGTCTAAAAATAATGACTAAATAATTAATTGCTTAATACTTACCTAACGACACATTAATACCAATACCAATAAAACTGATAATCCAACAACTGCTAGTAACAAGTAAAATAATAATAAAAATCAACACAACCAACAATTAATCTGTAACCATTATATACTACAAATCCATTACATATCCACTGTAACATTAGCTACCATATTTGTCAGTACAAAGGTACTGAACAGCACTCACAGTGATCACAATCTCTTCTCATTTTCCACATGTAAAAAAATCCTTTTAAAATAGTACTAATCACTAATCTCTTAAAGGTATTTGTTCAGGTTACATATAACTCTTGCATTGTTACCCACATGTTAAGGGCTTGTTGGTGATAAAATCTGTACTGGTTAAGATTTTGCATACATTAATTATGGGCTTATTAGTGTCTTATAATTGACTTAATTAACTGTCTGATAAATCACTGAAAAATACATTTATTAGGGATTTCTTCAAACGATGTCTCATTCATACATTATTCAAACATTTTAATGGTTCACATATTAATGGCTAATTAAAGCCTTAATGATGACCAAAAATGACCCAATCAGATGTACTACTGGCTAATATGCACATATTGTGATATTTATTCATATTACATCTAATTCTTGCATTATTAGCTAGGTTAAGGGTATGAGACTGCTAACAAAGCCAAAATAAGTCACTAATAATACAACTTTTATTTGCTGTCCTGAAGTGGACTAATAATCTTTCTTATTGGTCACTAATAAAGGGCAAGCAAGTTACTAACAAACCATCTTGTGTTCGCTGTTCTACAGTGGTCTGTTTTTCTTCACTTATCAGTCACTGAGAAGGGCAAGACAACACAATATAAGCCAATATTCTTGTGAAAAATCAAAACTATTGGCATTTAGCGGAACTCATGTGAAGATTTACTCTGCTCATGCACTTGAACATCAGGTCCAAGTAGGCAAGGGCTGTGTAGAAGCCGGCTCCATGCACCAAGATGGGGATACAGGCCAAGGTGGGGACAGAGTCCAGAACCTTTTCCATTAGCCGCACACATGTAGCTGCCTCTTGCGGAGTGTGAATGGCAAGAAGGTGAGGTCCCAGAGGCCCCTCCCTATAGTGAAAACTGTCTTGGGTCTTGGTTCTGGCATCAGGTGAACCTGCCAGTAGCCACTGCGTAGGTCACAACACAAGACACGTGGTTAAGATGTTACACCTAATATTGCACCGAATTCGTGCAATGTATTAGGTATAATATGAGCAATTCCCTGATATGTGTGTATTAGCCAGTAGTATATGTCTAATCGGGTGGATCTTCAGTCATCACGAAAGTCTTAATTAGCCCTTAAATGCAAACTGGTAAGCATGTTTGAATAACGCATATAATAATGTATGAGTAAGATGTCACCTGAAGGGGAATCCCCAATAAAACATTCAATAGCCATTTATTAGAAATCTATCAGGTCATTGATAAGCCCATAATACATGAGAACTAAAAATGGATGTTATCAATAACAAGCCATTAACATGTGGAGAATAATGCATGAATTACATTTAACTTGAAAAAAATCCTTAATAAGTGGTGACTAACCATGTATCAATGTTGTGTTGGGTAGTCATTCAGCAATTAATTAGGGTTTTTATTATCAATTAAAATGTAAACCTTAAAATAAAGTGTTACAAAAATAAATCAGATTATTCTCTGGCTGATTAGCATCAACAAATAAATATTTTAAATAATTAAAAAAAGAATGGAATCCTGCTCACATTTTATGTTATGCATAACTTCACAAGACATTCATAAAGAGTAAATAATTTTGTCATGAGCATGGCATAGCTATTTTACAAAGCTTTCATAAACAACCAAATTGCTTATGCTGGCTTCCAGAGCTGTACAGTGCATTTAATGCTTTATAGTGGTAATGCAGCACTCATGATGATATGATGTATGTCTTTTTAAGGCCACATTATGAAGTTACACTTAGTATAAGTGTGACTGGAATCTTAATAATTCTCTTTGTAAGTATCTCAGGTTTGAGAACAATGTGTACAGAGAGAGGAGACCTCACAGTGAGCACCACAGGGAACAAGCACCACAGCGATGAGCCACAGGAAAAAAGCTCCACATGCATACAGTGGAATGGAAGTTAAACTGGGGGATGACTAGACAGCTACAATGTGACACATAGCATAGTGAGACTTCACAGACTGCAAAATGGGTGGAGTTATTATGAGTTATCCGTGACTTGCTGATTTTTGTTATGGGGGGCAAAGTCTTTCAGTTTGTTGAAATGAGTAAGGGACTGATTGTACTTGATATCTCCATTCGTCATGTGGTATCAGAGGCATCAGTCTCCCATCACTACCAAACTGGGAGTACTGCAGGATACCCATTTTGGCCACAATGCTCAATGCGTTGAGTGCCATGTGATGTTTAATGATCAGGGCACTACCAATGCTGAATTTGAAAGGGATTAGCATAGATAGTTGGATTTAACTTTCCATATGATATGTAGGTGGAAGAGAATGTTGAGTAGACCCTTCAATGCCACACCCTGAGACGGGTGCAGGATGATCAGTCAAATTTGTATTGTGTCCTAGAGGGATGTTGTTGAGACTGCAAAACTGTAGAAAGAAAAATAATCCATCAAAGTACCTGCAAGTAAAATGTCTCCTGCCAACATTATGTTATTCTTGTTTCTTTTTAATGCTTCACATACATCTTTGGGATCTGCTGAAGTCTGCAGGTGAGAATGAGTCATTTTTTGCCATTTCACTGCACAACAGGAACAGCCAGTAAAAGCAAATGGAGTGGCTATTGAGGGGGAAAAAAAAAGACAAAAAGCACTTTTCTTCTGTGATTTTGGTCCAAGAGTAAAGGAGTAATTGGCCCCTTGAAAGTGAATCGTAGTTAATGTATCCAATTAGTAGAGTTATTTGTTCTCAAACAAACATTGCTCTGTCGTTTGATAGCTGAGTGCTTTGCGGCGCTCTGCCACAGACACGTTCCAAATGTGTGATGGCTTTTCTTGTGTAAGCTTTTGGGAAATACCAACACAGATCAAAAAGACGGCAGATGTACAAGTTGTTGTCTCAAAGTGGCAATGTTGTAAAATGGGGAGAAAAAGTCTGCAGATCTTTTCATCAGTTTCCTTAAATGACTCAAAAAATATATACATAAAAAATGTCTTTATGAAATTTGATGATAATGATCTGGAAAGTTTTTGGCACGAATTAAATAAAAACAATCGGGTTATTATAGACAGCTGTGCAATGAGATCAGGGAGTGGGAGAATATTATGGGTTGGTGAAGGTTACCGATGACTTTGGTTTGCAGACTGCGTGAGGGAGGCACACAGCTTGGATTCGACCTGGCGGTATAATCATTCCAGCAAATTGCCGAAAGGATGATGGTAATTATGATGATTGATTTCTCCAGCTGATCTTCCACGAGGGCCTTTCTTTACCCCCCCCCCACCCGCATTTCAGTGCCAGCGCCTCTGATTATCCAGAACCGTTCCTTACAAGCCCGAGTCTGAAAGTTTACTTTTTTAAAGTGTGCCCTTGACACCTGTACTTTAATAATTTATAAATGCAAATCCTAGGCAAAATTTCTGTACACAGCATCTCAAACAAAGGCAGGAAAACATGAGAGCATTAACATAAGAACATTAAATGCAGTGTTTTTTTTATTATTTTCATTTACAATTTTAAAAGTTAAACATGTCATCCAGAGTTTAAATAATATAAAAATTATTGTTTAATAATTGTTACAGTATGTTCTATTTATAAATCACATTAAATGATTGGCAGACAAAAAATAATTATTCAATCTTAGCAGATACCTTTATGAAGGGTGACTCACTGTAAACATATCTTACATTTACTACATATTCTCCATTTTTTAGCAAATAAGTTTCAGAAGAGGTTTCTTGCTAAGTGAAGGATATGGTTGCAGTGCCTTTTTAGAAAATTGATCCTATAACCTTCTGGTTACAATTTCAATTTCCCAGTGACTGGTCCATATGATGCATGCATTAATTTAACTGGAATGTACACTACCTCCATTGAAACTAGCCAAACACTTCAGTGAGTTGGTGCTAATGCTGTAGATGGGAAAATTGGACTGAGTCCACTGGTCTTAGTATCAGTAATGATCAGTAATGATATATATAAACACTTACCTGCTAATTGAGGTGTGGGGAAAATTTATCCCAACCAGGGTTTTGTCAATGTTGCTGTCCGGGGGGGAGATCGGGGGGTAGGTTTTGTGTAAATTACACATATAAACATTACATACATAAAAAGAGACCTGTTGCTATTTACAAGAAACAAATTTTATTTGTGTTTTAATTGTAAGGTAGACCACCTGATCCGGATTGTACTGAATAACCTCTCATGTGTGGAGCTTTCATATTAATATGCTTTGCTGAATGAATAATAAATCATAAGAACATTATCTAGAACATCAAAATACATAGGTCTACGGTATGAAGCATGATGATTAAGCTAAGGTTATTTGTAACCTTAGCTAGCTATAAAAATAAAAGAAAAATGCTTGAGAGTAACACCATTACAAGCTAATGTCATTATACACTTATATTCATTTCCAAATTTGGCTTTGAAATGTTTCGTAGGACTACTAGTATTGATACCATCGCCTACATAAGCTGTTTTTCAATCAATGGCATTGTGTGAAACGTTTGCTAGCCTACTAATATGAAAGAAATAGCCTATCCTTCATCATGGCCAGAGTACACATATTTAACATGTTTCAAACAACTGCCTTTACTCCAGACGCTGTACCAGGTTACTGTTTTGAAAGTTTCTTACAGATAATGGCATGACGATCATTGCTTTGTCTTAACAAATGCTATGCTGCCAGTTCACACACAAGCCACTTGCTGCAGCCAATGTGTGTAAATTCCAATTGCCGCTGTCAGTGGAAGCGCTGATGATGGAAGGGGCTGCACTCGAGCCCTCTCTCACAACTCTCATGCACAGCGGACACTAAATAACAATTCTAAACTGATTTAAGCATGCACTCGTCTCAGAGGAGAAGTTCTCAACCACTGATTTTTTTTTATCCAGTTGTTTTTAGCTTCAAATTTTAATTATTAGCTCTAAAAAAATTACAGAGGTCCAGACCTCGGTGACCTCATAGCTGGTTAATAATGAAATGCAGAGAGGCACATCACCCCACACTCTAACCTGGTCTCCCTTTCCCTTTTATCAAAGTACCATAAAAACCAAGCATAAAAAGAGATTGGGAAAGAAGAATTAATTCACCCATCATAAACACAGTCTGCATTAACGCAGGGTGTAATGATAATATGATTCACATTTAATCTGCCTGCTCTGACAATGTTTAAGGAATGGAAAGATTTACATAATTAAGCCCCTTCATTGTCTTTGTCAGAATAAAGAGGGTGAATCATTGCAAATCAGTCCGAGAGGTAACACCCTCCGGCGTAATTAAATGCGTTATTATAATAAGGAGCCTATTAGTCCGTCAATGCTGCGGGTCGTAAAACAAGCTGAGGGATCTGCAGATACTATCATTTTTCTGTCATAACCGAGACTGTCCCTGGCCCCGGCTCCACCCCACCCCAAAACAGCGAGACTGTCCCCTCCCCTCTTTACGGCCTGCATTATCTGTCCTATACTCACTGTGAAGTGCATTAAATTTGTCCCCTGCCAACCTTCAAAGCTCTGTGTTGTGTGTTCTCTAAGAATAAAATACACATCGTTATGGTTTCACCGGAAAGGGGCTGGTCTGTGAACTTAACATTTTATAGGGTAGAGTCATTAACATGCAGTGGAGTTGCTGAGATTGTTGGGCGGAAGGTACCAGTATAATTATAATTTCATTATCGGACCAATTTAATCTTGGGACAAATTCCTCCTTGCCGAGGGCAACACATGCACGACACACATGCACACTCTCTCTGGTGATTATGTTCCTCTCACCGATGTGCGCGCGCACACACGCGCACAGACACACACCGATGGCATCCATTGAGAATGGTAAATGCTTCCCTGTGTGAAAATAAAGTCGCCTGTCTACCCAGTCTCTCTTTTCTCTGCAGTCCA
>NC_050596.1:12655000-12755000 GCF_013368585.1 Megalops cyprinoides
TTTTTTTTTTAAACACACAACCACAGAGTCAATTCCTTGATAACTAAGAATTAGTTTTAAATAAGAATGTTGTTCCCCTCCCGTCTGCCCCAGTTTTCAGAGTTATTTGTTCGTTTCAGCTTGACACTCAGCTGCAGACAAATCATAGAAATCTTCTATTTTTGTGCAGCGGTGCAGTGACGGCGGATCTCTCGAGAGTCCTCCAGTCCCCACACGAGATTGAGGAGATGATTAAGAAATCTCGGGGAAAAAGACGCCGATGATAACTGGGCTGATGCCCAGGAGACGGTGGCAGACAATTAAAGTCCACTTAATTGCGGAGAAATCTGTTTACCGAGAGAGAGCACGATATGAGGGGCGAGGGAGTCGGTGGGAAACAGCTGAAGGCCAGGGAAACAGGGCTCAGCCACTGATCCTATCTCTTTCCCATGCACTCTCTCTCTGTCCCTCTCTTTCTCGCTTTCTCTTGTTCACTTTCTCTCTTTCTTCCCCCTGCCCATACTTTTTCTTTCAATTAAATTCAATTCAATTCATATGTGCTTTATTAGCAGGGCAGGCAATTGCTGTGTTGTCAAAACAACAAGATGAACAATACATCAATTAATCAAACATAACCATACCAATTAAAATAAAACATGCCTACATACAGGTTAAATAATGAACAGTCAGTCATCAACCATAAATGGTACATGCAACATTCTTTCTCTCAGGATCTCTTCTCCTACTCTCTCTCTCTAAGTGTCACTGATGACATTCTCACTCATCGGACATTCTGAGAGTGACAGGAGTGCTCAGACTCTGCCCATTGTTAAAGCATTAGTTAATACAGAGCCCCACCTCATGATTCAGAGAATATGCTGGTCAGTCAGTGAATCAAGCGCTACCATGTTTATTACAACCATCAAGAGGGGTCCAAGGCGGATCTAAAGGTTTTGAGGTCTGGCACATTGGATGCAAAGTACATATCTAAACAGTTGTCCACTATTACTCTGGAAGAGACAGAGAAGACCAAGCAGAATGCACCTGTGGTTTATGATTTGCTCATTTGAAAATGTGCTGATTTTTTCAGTGTGAAAAGAGACCATCAATTTAGGCAGAAATGTGGTGACCTCATGAGTTGCATTGGAATATTTTCAAAAGGAGACATATACACCAGCCATTCAAATAATGCTTGTCCTTAAAATCACCACTCATCAATATGTATAAAAAAATAATGGTCTTGTCTTGTGTATGGATTCGGGAGCTCCGGTCCTGCATGTGAACTTCTGTCCTGGGTCCTGTATATGGATGTAGTTCATCCCCAGAGATAATATTGTTAATATATAATAAAATGTCTGTGAAAACTGTAGGAAATGTATTGTTACAATGCATGCATTTCTATTATTTTTTTTTCTGTGGAATGATTTCTGAGTTGTAATCATTAATGTAAAGGAAGCATGTGCTGGCTCTGGTTACTTCAAATGGCTTCAACCAGTTGAGCTCATTTGTAGTAAATCAACTTCTAATTGATTCCTCCTTGAAACTACTTTTCTGATATCCACAGTGCTAGTGGTAGTAATCTCGGTATTTGTTTCTGGCGGCGGGGGGGTGGGGGGTGCTGGCCGCAATGCCTTGTACGCTCTCCAGAACCAGCACTGTTAGAACCTGGCTGTTTCATTATCCAGAGTAGACGGCAGGTGGAAGGAGAAAAGACCAACCCCCCCCCATCATTGCCCCAAATCTAATTTCCTCAACCCTACTGACCCATGAAATGGTGCCAATTCAGTCCCTGGGCGGCATGTAAAAGGCACTGATTGCCTCATTCCAAATCCAACATTAACCTCATCCCCCCTCCCCACCCATCAGCTGGTCTGTTTTTTTCCGTTATTAGTTCTTCATAAGCCATGGCACCTACAGACATCAGTAAGGGCGATCCTGGGGAGTTAAGGAACAGAGTTAGTGTTCATCAAGGGATGAAATGCAATATGCAGAGGGTTATCCTCTCTGAGGGGATGGCATATTAGCCCGTGCACAAAAAAATATCATTATGAAGAAAAACAGAAGGTTAACGCTCCGGGAGCAGAATCTTACCATTGCCGTGGCGACGACCAACAGAATTCTAGAATGCTGAATGGAAACTGATCATATCGCACCTGTAACTCGAACCAACAGCAATAATAAAATGAATTAAAAAGGACTGGCGGGATTAGTGGATGTGGAAGATAAATATGTAATGTAATATAATGTAATGAATACGGCCTGTCGTCAGGGTTTGTCAGCCCCACAGAATCAGAGTCAGATCAGAAATAAGTCACTCCCAGGGTCACATCCTTCACATTTCATGCTACATACATCTTACACCTTGTTAATTTCTCTCTGTTTCAAATTGACAATGTAGGCGGTTGAATGCCACTGGAGAGCATACATGTATTTACGCTGTAAAGTAAATAAACATCTCCTCTCTTATTTCAAGGCAGACTTTCACAATAAGGGTTTATGCCATTGGAGAGGGATTGCTGGGTAATGATGCATTTTTTTGTTCACCATGGTTACCAGTGAAAAACTCAAAAAGTGGCAGACAAGAGGATTTATTCTGTATGAATATAAAATCCCTCACTGTGATACTCAACCACCGAGGTACCCATGGGAAACCCCTACTCATCAAGCTACTCCAGAAGCACTGCTTTCCCACAGAACTGTCACCAGCGGGTCTTCACACACAAGCCTCTCTCTGAACATCGGCCCCCCTCTCACAGGTGAAATTAAGAAATTAAACCTGTCACACGCTGTCTAGAAATGAAATTTGACAAGTTTAATCAACTTCCTCAACTGTTGGTCCCAAGGAGCTGCTGCCTGAGGTCCCTGGGAAGCCACCTGGCACTCTCCCTGGTCGCAAGGTGGAGAAGTTTTTCAAGAACAAGCCACACAACCAGCAGCTTGCTAGTTTCATCCCCAGATTGGGCCCTGCAGGAATTCCCCTGGGCAAACAGCTGAGCAAAGGGCCCTGGAGAAATATCAAGCTCTATAAATGGGTGACAGTGTAGCATAGTGGTAAGGAGCAGGACCTGTAACTGAAAGGTTTCTGGTTTGAGTCCCTGCTGGGGCACTGCTGCTGTACCCTTGCGCAAGGTACTTAGCCCAGAACTACCTCAGTAAATATCCAGCTGTATAAATGGATAACATTGTAAAAATACTGTAACTGATGTAAATTGCTCTGGATATGAGCATCTGCTAAATGTCAGTAATGTAAAAATAATATAAATGGACAAAACAAGTTTTTAAAGGAGAGAGAGAACTCTATGCTTCTTGCTAAGTGTTTCGGAATACATGAGGAATCAGTGATGCACAAAAACATTACAGTACTTTCACTCCACAACTCAGTAGGCACAAACTGGACCCTGATGCTCTCCAATTCTGGCAATAATTGGTCAAAATATTAAGTATAGCTTTTCGAAAAAAAAAAGAAAAAAAAAAACAGTTGACTCACTACCTCTCTCCAGTGTAAGTATTCTAGTGGTGTTATGTTGTTATAGTAACGTTATACTACATGTCATGCTACATTATGACGGTATTGTATGAATGTTATGTGGTCCTTTGGTCTGACCTTTATCTGAACAGTGCCATGGTGGAATTGCAGAAGACCTCATAAAGCAGAAAAAAAGAAACTCATTAAAACAGAAATGAATGGCATCGTTAATAAGATGTCCGACATCTCTGGTGTCTGGTCAGCTCTCAAGGTCAGAGAATGACGAGGCCCTAATTAGTCTGAGAAGAGCGTGCGGGAGCTTGCGCCTATGCAACACAGAGAGGGAGGAGAGGAGAGGGCGAACAGGAGGGGGGGAGAGAGAGGGAGGGCCATGGTGACAGGGATAGAAAGACGCAAGCTACGAGAGGGGTCCTCTCCAGCCTTCAGCTCCATCTGCAGAGTGCTTTCAGTACTTAGTGCCTTAAGTCTTTATATTTCCATGCTGAAGAGTTTTTAATGCACTGTATACCCAAGGATAGTTGTTAAAATATCAAGTTTGTCATGGTACTGTGAATGTTCCTGTGTATTTCAGAGAAAGAAAAAAACTCAAAGTAAAAAAAAAAAAATAATAATAATAATAATAAATGGTACTCATAGCATGAAATTAAGCACACACCCTTATCCAAAGCACTACAAATGTTTACATTTTTTTCTATGTAAGCTTTAGTTCTATAATCTTTATATCTATGATCTAAAGCATATCTATAATACCAGGTTTTTGCCGGTGCAGTAAAAGCATCCTATATGGAACTCACACCTGTGATCCTCAGGTATCGACACAACTTGAACCCCTGGCCAAGTGCTTTTTTTCCCTAAGCCACCTCTGAAAAACAGTAGATTTGGCCTTGGCCCTGAAATCAAGTTTATTGTGTTCTCAATTGATCCACGGACAAGTGAGGTTCCAATCAATGCCTCTATCTTAACTTGCAATGCAAGCACCGTGCCACACAGGATGAAGTCAATAGCGGCCAACTTCTAAACAAACTTTGGGCTGTTGGAAGAATTTGTCACCTAATCACTGTCTGTCATTACATTCTGCATGTGTACTAAAAAAAAAACGTCTGGACAAAACTAACCAAAGCCTTCTGCTGCAGCGGCTATTAGAATCTGTTATGACATGATATTAAAGCTGAAAGCGGCAGTCACAGATGGCTGTGCGCATTACAGAGTGTTCACTTCCAAAGGTTGCAGAGCTTTGCAGCCTTTAAAGCTGTAATGTACAAAATCAAACCCTTCATCCGCCCTTATTAAATGAACTTAAGATCTATATTGGCTGTTGTAGGACCAGGTGGAAATGGCACAGACAAGAGTAATAGAGTTAAAATGGCTTCCAAACAGGCCTCTTTGAATCTGCAAGTGCTTTCTGACCAGATGGGGATATGATCTGTTGACCTTTCCAACTGCACAGCGATTGGTCTCCTGAGAGCCGAGCACTCTTGTCCCTTCATGGGCCGAGTGGGCTGCCCGTCAGAGTCACTTGCCACCTTTTGTCAAACCCTGTCCTGAAACTATACATTAAGATTGACACAGCTCCCTAGACTGAACTTTTTGGCAGTTCTAATAGTGTCTTACATTACTTTTACTGTTGTTTTTTTGCTGTCTGAGGCACAGTTTCTGCAGCAAGTGAAAAACAATGCCCTGTACGATACTGTACTTGCACCTGGAAATTTGCAAATTGAATTCAAATGTTTTTGATGCTTCACACAGTGCTTTGTGTTTGTATCTACAGCTGTATATACAACGAGAGCTGGACAGCACATCTTACTTACTTGACAATGAAATGATATTGTCTCGGGTGCCATCTTGGTCAGAACTGCTGGGCTACCTGGCCTATGTGCATGTAACAGCACATTCTGTCCCCTGCCTGCATGCTGGGAAGGCAGCTAGAATGCATTCAGTGCGATCAATCAGGCAAGTGGCTGAATGTGTGTGTGTGTGTGTGTGATTGTCGTCTGTAAACCTTTTCCCAGCATTGACACACAGAGCCCAGCTCTGAGTCTTACAGTCTTGCAGCTGGAGCTGCTGGCCTGTAGAAGAGAGAGAGGACACATTGAGACAACAGGACAGTTTTAATGACGAAACCCCCCCCTCCCTCCCAGTCTGCGTAGCATTCATCTTTAGGAACTGTTGACATAATCTCTGACATTCATTAACCGGAGAAGGATAATGGTTTTCCCTGTTCCTGACACTGCCGTTCTTTCTTTGGAGTGGAAACATCATTATCACTGTGTTGTGATAATGTCTTCAGCCGCTCCGCTCCGTTCCAAAGGGGAGCTTATTATAATTCTCTCAGTCAAACGCGGCTTTAGCGATCGAGGGCTCCGTTCCCTTCGCCCCGCCGCAATGACAGAGGAAAGGTGTGCCTGGGAAATCGCAGACACCTTGGGACCGCGGAGCTAATTGAGCTCAGTGGTAATTATGAGAGCAGGGCCCGCACTGACCTTGCGGGGAGGGACTGGCTCCTATTTTTTAGCACGCCCGCTACGTGCTGCAAAGAAAATGGAGGAGCCGAACCGACTTCCTGTAGGATGATGACAGGGGACACACTGCCGCATGTTTAGACAAGCTAACGCTGCTGTCTTCGGCTAACAAAACATGTCAACAGCGGAATGGGCGCCTCTAATCTGCCGATGACAGCGGTATTTAAGACGAGGCATTATCATTAGGCATTTTCTCAGCAGGGACCTTTATCCGGGGGCAACCCACAGAGGTTATATTTTTCGTCTCAGATATGATCCATTTATGAAACTGAATACTTCCTCAAGCAATCCAAGTTAAGTGCCTCACTTAAGGGCTACAATGGGAGCGCCCACTTCCCTCTACTTACAAACTCAGTTCCCTCAGTAATACAAGACATGAATCACATCCCGGGATGTTCCAGAGGAGTGACCTTTTATGTATATGTATAAACAGTAGTGTTGGATGGGGACTTGCACAACAAGAATGAGTATCTGTATAGTCAGACAAGTTTTCATGCTGTTAAAAAAAGTTTTCCAGTCAGTGACTCTAAGGGAACACTCATTAATATTTGCAATGAAGACATTGAACGAGAAAATGAAAAAAAAAGTTTAGATATGCTGATATGACAGATTGAAAGCAGCGGTCTGATTCAGAATAATTACTTTACATTATTTATTTGCTTGGAAAATTATCCAGGGTGACTTTGACTTGCATAGCTTGTATTTAATATACAGAATTATCCATTTGTGCAGCTGAATTCTTACTTGAACAAATCACATTCGGTGCGAGGGAACAGAGGTCTCAGTCATGATGGTGGGGTCCCACTTGGGAATCACCTTCAAACCTTTGAGAAACAAGCCCAGATCCTTCACCAGAACACCACACTGTTGCCTCACAACAACATCTCTTAAGTATCAAGGGTATAACAGCTGTTTCTGGGTCATGCATCCAAACAAGACCTCGGCGGCCCTCCTGGGGCTCCTTGTGTGGTTACGGTTTGAAAGCCTTAAAGCCAAACTGAGCCGTGAACTTTCTGCTCTCTTTAATTTAGCAATGGGGAGGAGGAGCAGGCTCGGGTTCCTGGCGGCTGAAGCGGAACCAAGAGGATGTTTGGCTGACAGGTGCGATGAAGGGAGGGTCAGGCGGGTGAGGGCATACATCACCCAGTCCCTGACCCTGTTGACAGAACGGCATGCGAGA
Source organism: Megalops cyprinoides (assembly GCF_013368585.1). NCBI lineage: Eukaryota > Metazoa > Chordata > Actinopteri > Elopiformes > Megalopidae > Megalops > Megalops cyprinoides. The sequence goes on from NC_050596.1 coordinate 12,662,166, forward strand.
CTTTTTTTCTGGGGGAAGGCTTCTCTTTTCAGTGGACTTTGGCTCGGGTCTCCTCAGATCACCTAGGCTCAGCAGGCGCCCACATCACACATGTGTCAGTATTGTGCTGTTTTTATTTTTATACTTCCATGAAGTTTAGTTTTACAGCATTACCTGTTTTGAGCTGTTTCCTTTATTGATTCATTTCTACATTTCCTGACAAACATCACTCTTCCACAACATGGTGCTGACGTAGTTGTTTTGTATTTTAGGGGAAAAATGCACTCCTGAGCCCAAGCGTGAATCTCTTCAGTGCAGTCTTTTCTATAGTGTAAATGCAACCTGTGGAAGGAAATGAACAGAGGATGCCTACCCACAAGTAATAAAGACAAAATAAAATGTCCTCAAAATCAAATCACTCTCCTTTATGTAGTATTTCGGTGAGAACATGGCTTACCCATCCACAGGATACAAACACGAGTTCTGTGTTGAAGGGAGAGAGATGAACATGAGGAGTGCTGGAAATTTGGACTCAGGGTGAGGGGGTGGGGAAACCTGAAGGTGGGGGGGTATTTGAGGGTGGGGGGGGGGGGGGGGGGGCATTGCGCTGGGCTTCACACAGTGAGGACACTCAGAGGTCAGGGCTGCACCCCCCACCCCACGGTGAGGCTTCAACTATACCGATAATATTTCTGGTTCACCCTGTCACCACTCCCCATTGAGACTACGGGCAATTTATTTCAGTGCGCTGGTGGTGACAGGAGTGGGAAGCGTGTCCAGGGCTCATTCAAGCAAGCTCTCCGCGGGGAATGCTTCCGAGGCAATGTGCTGCATGTACAGAGTGGAGTATGAGAGGAAACATAGGTGCAGTGATATTAACAGTGAGCACACCCTCCCATGTAACAGTATACCAAAGGATAGCTGAACACCACAGTGACACACAACCTGACACATGCTCTCCAGCACATGAGAACATCTACTGTAGAGTAAATCAGTGCGTGTTAATACGCAAAATCTGTGTTGCCTATGTATTAACCCTCACACATACTTACTGTATAATTCAGATTAGGGTAATGTTGCACAGTAGCCTACACACACAATTTGTAGAGTACAATACAGAGTACGGTACACACACATGCACGCACGCACACACACACACAAACACAGCAACCGACTCTGCTTTAAATGCTTTGGACACACTGGTCTCCAGAGGGGCTGGACACTGGTGGTACTGAGCCATAGTTCATTTCTGTCTCCTGTTGAGCCCAGCAACACATGGAGAGAAAACCCGTGCAGAAAATCGAAGCAGACATCATTGTTTGTTTACCAATTTCAGATCTTTAAGCAGAAAAAGGAAATAGGAACAGAGATTGAGAGAGGGTGTGGGCAGAGAGGGAGGGAGCGAGAGAGAACAAAAGAGACAAAGTGAGTGGGCAGGAAGGTAGAATTGTAGAGTCAGAGATAGAGTGAAAAAAAGGGAGAGAGAGAGAGAGAGAGTTGCTGTATGTTTTATGTGCTATGGTATTGCAATGGAGAGATATTTATTATGAACAGTTCGTGGAAAACCCCACTGAGGAATGTGATGTAGTCAGGTGGGATAGCTTTCTCATACTCTGCTTCATATCCATGTGACTAAACACAACCATCGCCTATGCGACAGTTTCCAATCAGATTTACTGTACTGCTATTACACTCACACGTAGCTTCAGAAACTTTTCATCCAAAATACCATCACTGTTTTGGTGCATCAACTGCTCATTATTTACCTGTAGGTATGTGATAACCAGCTGAACATCTCACCACTGAAATTGCAATGACAATCAGAGCACTCTGTCAAAGCCATTTGTCCATGACCTTTGACCTTCTTCTTGAAGAGTTTGTGTTGGAGGATCAGACCAGTTATTGGACATAAATACTTCACATACCCCCCCCCCTCCCCTCCCCACATTGCCCTGTGTACCTCCCCTCCTTAATTCCCCTCCTCCGCCCAGCTGCTGAGAAATGTTCAGTGTGTCGGAGCTGTACTCTGGGTTTATGAGCACAATTGATGGCCTTTCTCTTGCTCTCTCCCTCTCTCTCTTTCTCGCTCTGTGCCCCTGCGATCTGGGGGAGAGCACCATTGCTAAAAGCCTGCAACGCTGAACTGAGGTCAGCTGCTTCGCTCCGTGCAGACTGTCAGTGTGATCTCCTCTGAATTACAGCGTGTCAGGGATCAGCTCCAACACTCCTCAGCAAATACACTCAACTGGAAAATAGTCTTATTTTGATTAGAATCTATTAATTCCTGAAGCCAAGAATTATGATGGAGAAACATGAAGGAGCAATCATCCCAGATAAAAGAAAAGCACCCCCATCTCCACTAATGACGTAATAACACCCTCCACCCAAAACATAACTAATATTAAGCGCAAGCTGCAATTGAACTTTTCTTGTTTTTTGGTATAAAGGCCCCTGAGGCTGGCTCATCATGGAGATAAGTGCTTTTCCACCTTCTGACTGGAGCTGTGGATCTCTCTCTGTCTCAGGGGACGTGCTGCAGTTCCAGGGGGATTGTCCTTGTGAAGATGAATCAGGGTCTGTGAACCCGCCCACCACATGTTCCTGTTCCAGAATGGCGACTCTCTAATTACGCCCGGGAAACTTTTTTTTTTTTCTCCACATAAAGCGGATGTGCACTGTCATCAGAATGGAGTCTTTAGGTGCAGCGGTTTCACATGACAGCGAAGGGAACTTGGCTTGTAACCAGAAGGTCACAAGCTCCATTCCCCAGGTGGGGCCGCTGCCGCTGTGCTGCTGAGCAAGGTACTGCACCTGATTAGTGGCGTCTGCCAAGCTGTTTTATTCAATCTATTTTGATATTTAACCTCCTAGACACCCCGTTGTTCTTGTTCTTTTCGTTATCGGTGCTTATGCTGCTGTTTTATAGAGAGCTAACAGTACGTACAGCAATGGGGCAGGATAAAAGAAAATAAATAATGAAATTAACTAACAACGACACAAAAATCTAAAGGACAAATATAAGTCCTTCACTGCAGAGATATGTGGGCTCAGCGGACCACAGTCCAGACAGTGAAGACTCTGAGCGTGTTCGTAAATCCCCCCTTTTCCTTTCCCTCCTCTCAGCGCAACCCCTGGTGGCCTCTTTAGAGGGCAGATCGACCCGCCGGTGTGTGACAGTGGTGCGATGGCGCGCCGCCGGAAGCCACTGCGGTCGCATTACGGCAGGGAAATGCGACGTGAAGGCAGGGATATTGCTCCCCCCGCCCCTCCCCGAACCACCTCTTAAAAGAGGAGGATCTGGAGATGGAGCAGAGCGCTGGAGCCTCGGCGGCTGCTGAGATTTGAAATGGGGCTCTCCGCGGCCGCCGCAGCGCTTCAAAGAGCCTTCTCAGAGGCCCGCGCAATGGAGCGCGCTGCACTCTCTCCTAATCAGACAGCGCCGGCATTCCCTCAGCGAGGGGGAGGGGAGGGACGCGACGTTCAAAGCGCACTGGAAACATAAATCACAAGATATATCGCCGAGATAAATGGCTTAATAGGTTGGAAAAAAAGGAGCTTTTTTTTGTGAATTGTGGTTTGTGATGTCTGCGATAGAGGGACAACATAATGCCCCAGCCAAATTCCTGCGCTATGCTGATACGCGCTGTTTTACTTGGCAGTCGTTGCGCTGCTCTGATTTTACAGCTTTTTCTCAACATATGATGCCGATTTGTTTCTTTTGAAGCGTTTGGTTCTGCTTTTGGTTACCTTCGTTTTCTTTCCGTTTTACCTTTTTCTTTTTACAACATGAATGTGAAGGGACAGGAAGTGTAACATGGTGCAGGTTTGATTTGAATCACCTTTGAGGTTAACTTTCCTGCCAGTTGTGGGGTGAAATACATGAGTGAAAGCAGTGGAGTGAAATACATGCTGAAAGCAGTGCTGAAAAGGACAATGTAGCACAGATTGAATGCATGCCTCCCTGAAACGTCTCATAATCGCTAACTGTGCATTAGTTTCGATATACAGAGCACGTCTGCTACAAGAATGGGCCACTAATTCATATAAAGTCTTTGAATCCATGGTAACAAGAAGAGTGCCTGATTACTGGACCATCAAGCGTGACAGAGTGTCAACCACACCCCAGCGAATTCACATGGTCCGGGAAGCAAAGCGCTGGTTGAAGCAGGGGGTCACATTTTGTAGCCGTGTTTCATTTAACATAATTCATACCCACAGAGTAGGATATTACGCTCTACAGGTCCTGGCAGAGATCCTGCTCTCTCTCCTAATTGGCTGGTGTATCTGTCCAATATATAGGAGTGCCTATTTTCAAGCACATCAAATCAAAGCAACATCCACCTTCAATATAGCGGATGCTTCAAGCTACAACACACGGCGCCCATTGGAAATCAATGGCTTCCAGCGTGAATCAAAGCTTACGAAAGATCCACGTGAGCACAGCATGGCGCCGTGGACCGGTGGCTTTCAGAGTTTAGGTTTGGTATTAAACTCACCAGGAGGGAAGGCAAAGTGTTCAGCTCAGCAGACAGGGTTATGGGGACTCAGGATTATGGGGCCGTCACAAGGGTTAATCACAAAAAGCACCAGGTCCAAAGAGTAAATCTTATACTCTATTAGAGCGAGGACAAAGACGTTTCCTGAGCGGGTGCGGCGAAATGTGTCATGGGCTCAGTCAAAACGAGCCAAATGTCATAAGCCCCATACACGGCACGATGGATTCCTGGGAGCGGGAAGGAGTTTGGATTTAAGATCCCCCTCGCTCTGACCCTACTGCTAAAAGGAAGTGCTCCTAAATTGAGAGGTCTGGGCATTGTTGAAAAGAGTCTGGGGTCAGTGAACTATCAGGTAATAATACATTTCATCCAACACACTGGGCACTTGTCATGCTGGAAACCCTAAGGAGTTTGCTTTGATGCTGACCCGCATGCTGTGTGGTGTTGAGTGGGGGGTGATGGGGTCACACACTACTTGATGTATGTTTTCAGTCATTAATGTTGAGCTGATAAGGTGATATCTGACTGAGCTTTTGCAGTGGTCAGTGACCTGCAATTATCAGGAAAACCATGAAGAATTACAAATGTATTACATTTGCCTATTTACTATGTTAAATATTTACTTTTTTTTCTTTATTTTTTGCATGGTATCCTTCCCTGTTGAATCTTGTACCTGGCAATTCACCATGGATATGCGTCCTGAACATAGGAAGCTTACAATACATACAAATGATTGAGAATTAACAATACTACCATTAATATTTTGATTATTCAGTAATATTTATTCAGAATTTGTTTTCCTTTCATCACATAGACAGTATGCATCTATTCTCTCTTTTGCTGAAGCTTGCCCTGTTTCAGGAGTTGATTTCCCCATGAAAACCTGGGCTCCAGCAGTTAACGGTGCCTATTACAAAGGGCCTGATCCATCGAGCTTGTAAAAAAAAAAAAAAAAAATCTCCATTCTATAAATTCAGAAAGCGCAAAAGCACTGTACCATGTGTTTCGCCTCACCCAGACGGACGAACGCTTTCTCCGAGCTACAATTCCCATCATTCACAAACAGCAGCTCGCTTTCATAGCTCATTAAATCAGAGGGGGAAGTTCTCAGTGGATACGGCTCTCATCACACACACAGCTAATATGATTATAAAAATGTTTTATGTGGCGCGAAGCTGCTCAGGATTTCTTTTTTCCTCTCTGCTTTGGGAGGAGAAAAGTGTTCTCCGAGACACGGGTCGTTAACTGCGGCGGGGAAAGCAGTTTTGCTCTCTGTGAGGAGCATTATTCTTCAATTACAGTTAACTCTCCATTTCGACAATGGTCGATTTTCTCGAGTCTTGACTGATGAGACTTGCGCGGGCCCGTCTCTGTTTATCGTTGATATGATTTGCTGGAATTCCGGACAAAATTGAAAACACATTGCATTGCAGGTGTGGAGAGGTGCGAATTGGCGGTTGGGGATGCAGGTTCGTTCACATTTTCCTTAGAAAAGAAAAAAAAGCACACAAATAGGCACATGCTGGGAACACATTATTTTAAATGTATCTTATGTTGCCAACATTATGTCCTCTTTAGCATTGCCTAACATTGTTCATGAGCATTGGTTTTCTTGTATTAGACAGCTGGTGTAAACTGCTTCCAGACTCACGGTTTGGGGCGTGGGTTCTTTTTTGGTCTTTGGTGATTTAGTGAATTATATACCTGTCATAAACATGTATGATTTTTGTGTCATGTATTTAATGTAATACTTATATGTTGGACCACGCCTCATGTTCCCAGGCTCAGATCTGATAATCTCTGGCATTTGAATGTGGATTTTTTTCCCCCAATGTATGTTTATATCAAGGCTAAGGTGTCATTTTTTTGTGATGTAAAATTTGTTCCAGCGGCATTTTCTTGAGAAAATTTGAGTGAATAAAGAATCAGCTCCACAGGCTGTACACTCCACTTCACGTCTACCCTCTCCTTACAGTGAAACTCTACATACTAAACTGACCTTGCACCCGGATGAATCTCAACCCTGTACCTATGTAGGCTAAACAACTTTCACTTCCCATCTTTCATACATCACTTCTTGGAAATCTAGCTCTCGCTTTTTAAAATTTATATGTGTGTCTTATCACGTTTTTGTTCTCTGGGCAGAAACCCTTAGCCTGACTGAGTTCAATGAACTGCATGGTTGTTTTTCATGGGGGTTCAGAGCGGTTTCTATAATCGTCTTGGTATTTTAATTAGAGGCACACTCGGGTCATTAACCTGCCTGTTACTTATGACCTGCATGTGTTCATTAATGAACGCTCTCCTTTGGCTTATCACTGCAGCACCTGGCTAATAAATTGTATTGTCTCAGCATTGCGCCAATGCGATAGATACAACCCTCACAGAAATAGCTGTAATCATGTAATGCATTTGCTGCTGCTTCCTGTGCTGTGAAATGTGCTTTTTTACAGAGAGTTAAAAAAAGACAGACAGGCACATATTTGGCTGCCAGTTGTTCTGCCGTAATGCTCTGAATGAGAGCAGAAAAGCAGAAAAGAAGCTGCTTCAGCAGGATGCTGCAACTTTCACTGCAAATCAGAAAAAGCTGGAAACGTGGTTGCCATTCAGAGCAGCAGCCTTTAGACACAGCGCTGCTAGTTTTAAGTCAGTCCAGGTGGAGGTAATCCAGACTGACATGACTGCAAATCAAACGCTGAGGGAAACAACGCCACACCCTTTTTTAGGGATGAAAACATTCATTGCTTGTAATAAGTGACAATTAATGCTGACTGTATGTAATCACTAACACTTGTTAAAAACACATCTTTTTATAAAGTGACATCTGCCAAGAATTACTGTACACCTCACTGCATCTCCGTCTCTGATTAAACTGGGATGTTAAACAGCTTGTGTGATTGGTTTTTTTTGGGGGGTGGTGGGGGGGGGGTAGGGGGTAGTGCCCGTTCTTGTTCTAGTTGCAGGGCATTGTGGAGGGGATTCCCACAGAGGTACCACACCCTCCCCCTAGGAAGCAAACTAAACTGCAAAGCTTTCCCAATATGGAATTTGTGCACCATGACGCCCCCCCCCCCCCAAATTTAATCACGACACAGTAAATGCTGCTTTACTATGAAAAGTACATCATTTTATCACTATTTTCTCATTTTCAACACAACAACCTGGCCACGAGGCTGCAAATACAAAGCTGTCAGACAACATGGAGATACAGTTCCACAGCACAAATCAACAAGTACAAATGATGGTCAACAGAGCATTGACTTTACATATAAAAGCAGGAACTGAGATAAACATCCTCAATTTCCATCTCCCATATACCTTATCTCAGCTGTTAGTATCTGTAAACTAAAAACTAAAAGAAGCCACAACTGAAGGTTATATACTGTATGTATAACTGAAGGAAATGAATTCCTGCATATTCGTTATGCAGAACGCAGGCATGATTGCAGATAGGAAAGCCATTGCTGTTAAAGACCACCATGGGCACATACACCCAGTGGACACAGAAATATTTCACGGTTGGCACAGTCGGTCTTATTAGCACTCAGGTGTGTGACTATGGTGCGAGACAAAAACAACCTTTTTAATGCAGTCCGGATTCCTCTGCGATACAAACTGGCCTGATTCAATTAAACATATGATTGGTTGGGTGGGGGGGATGAATCCAATTTCATTCTGACTATTCCATCTAATTGCACAAATGGAAGTGCATTAAAAGTAAAGCCCCTTATCTTGTTTGCAGGATGAATTTTTAATTTCCTGGACCGCCACTGTCCCAGGCGAGATGTTAGCCTATCCCCCTTGCCGTCCTCGAATGCTGATTCCACATTTGGAGTTTTGTCCAGCAACCGATGGGCCAGATGTTCGCTTTCCACTCCTCCGAGGTTCTCTGCACTCCCGTTTCATTTGCTTTCTAAAAAGACATCCCTTTCTCAAAACTCTGAGCGACGTCGCTCCTGATTCCAGGAGATTCCTTCTGCCATAAATTAATCTAACCCAATGAAATGTGACGGAGGGCTTTAGCTTTCACATCAATTCAAATGACAATTAGACAAACATGTTTTATTATGTCAAGATTATGTCTGGGAAAAGTGGCTGTGATGTGCGCTCGTCTGTGAGAGCGGTGGGGCCTGTCCCCTCCCTCCCGTGCTCCTGAGTAGCCAGGATGAAGAGAACCGGCGCCGTCAAGGTGTGTCGGTCGTAACATCTCTCATCTGCTCACAGTGGGGATGAGAGTTGGGGGGGGTGGGGGGGTGCGAGATAGAGCCAAGGAGATTGAGGACGACAGCAAAAGCCAAAAGACACAAGCAGAGCAAAAACAACAGGGACGAGTGAAAACGGCCCCACAGAGCCCAAAAGGAAGGGTGTTTTTCTGATTTGCCTCAGCTTGTTATTTTTCCTTAATTGTTTTACTTTGTTACTTTCTTGGCAGACCTGTGAGGGTGAGGCATGAAGCTTCGCTCTCTTTTGCGAAACACTAACTGTTGCTGGAGAAATAAACACCGGGCTGCAGACAGGAAGGCTTTACTTCCAATGGGAGCCTAATCAGTCCCGGGCCCAGATCATGCCAATCACAACATCTTACAGTGGCAATTAATAATTCTCCCATTGCTAAGGTTTGCAGTGCAGACTTTCACTAGATAAAGTGCACATCCATGGCATCAGAGGAGATTTGCCAGTGGGGTGGGGTGGCAAAAAAAGAAATACAACAGACCAGCAACAGCCCCCAACACAACCTGCTCAAAAAAGGTGAGCCTGCTCTCCAGCCACACACCTGTATTTACATCCCTGTTGATTAGACAGGTGAGGCTTGTTAACCAATGACTGGTCTAACACAATTGCACACAACCACGCTCTCACAATGACAATGAACCTGTTTTGAAAACCAAGTTGGTGAAATGCAGATCTGTCGCAGTTAATGTGTTCTATGCTGGCACACAGCTGTCAGGTGACTTTCTGTCCTCTGCGCAATCGCCAAGTATTGTGCAGTTTCTGAAGTGTCACTTTTTAATTTTTTAACCTAGTAAGAACCCTGTCAATAGCCTTGCAGACCCCATGGCCCCATGATCCTGCCCCCAAAATTGATTGATATTCTCGCATGGGGGTGTCACTGTAGGATACTGCTAAGGAGCAGGACTTGTTACCAAAAGGTTGCCAGTTCAATGCCCTACTGAGGCACTGCTGTTGTACCCTTGAGCAAGGTAATCAACCTAGAATTACCACAATAAATATCCTGCTGCGTAAATGGGTAACATGAAAAAATTGACAAATTAACATTAAAGTTGCTCTGGATAAGGTTAATGTGAATGTATATGCAAATGCAGGGAAAAAAAAAACACTGCTGAGGACCAATGCTGAGGTGAACTTTGGCTCAGGACACGTGTGATGTAGGTAAGGTCATTCAAATTCGCTCAGATGTTCAGCATTTTTTAAGGCCTGGTTCTGGTGTAAAAGCAGCAGCAGCAGCAGCAGCTCGTTTTCATTACTCTCCGTGGTGAAGTATGGTGCCGCCGACAGCTCCTCGTGCGTGCCTGTGTTTTTCTTGGCAACCTGGCACGACTCTAGATATAATTTACAGCCGTTTTTTTGCTCCTCACTCCGCTTCAAAGGGGAGTAGCGTGTCGTGGCACTGCTGCGACTGCAATCAAACTGATCATGATGAACTGTAGGAAAAACAAAATATCTCTATGTTCATATCCTCTGGAGAAGATTTAGCGGCTTTTGACATTTAAGGGTTGTGGGTAGGGAGCCTATGCTGAACATTTCAATAAAGGGAATAAAGCAAGATTAACTGCCCCAGTTCCATAATGTTTGTCCACACGCCATGCTGTGACACTGTAGAATACTTCTACTTTGACTACTACTATAACAATGACAACAACAACAACAATAATAATAATAATAATTCTCATAACTCTGTATGTATGTTTTTACATTAATACCATCAACTGTATTCACTGTATTTTTGTTACTTTTTTTTTTTTTTTTTACAATTTTCAGTCAGACAGTGCCAATACAAGGAATACAAATGAACCTTCAGAACTTTTTATTAGGTATTTTAAGAAGGATTCAATTGCTTTCCATTTTTTGTTTACGCCAATGGCAAGTTCAGCAACCTGACAATTACCTACTTCAGCAGGTATTACTCATGATTCCATGGCTCACACTGGTGCAGACGTGAAACCTGTTTCTGTGATTCTGAAGGACCTCAAATAGAAATAACAGACCAACCAGTATTCTATATCAGTGAGTGATACGTTTATTTGCTGAATTTTACTCATCTATATAACCTGATATAATGCTGGCCCTGCTTCCCTTTGAGTTGGATTCTTTACTGTACAATTGCTGCACTTTTTTCGAATGTGTGAAGCTGTGGGAGAGGCAGTACTCTGCGTTTCTTATTCTGTGACATGCAGACATCGGCAAGCATTCTGCTGTTCCGCCCCAGGGCCGTCTGTCTGGAACTTTACAGACCAACTGCTTCTCTGCTTTATTGTGTGATCAGTTTTTATTGCATTTTACATACCTTGAATATAGCATATGACCCCCACCCTTAGGAAACACACACACACACACATGCACACACACACACACACACACACACGCATGCACATACAGACACATGCATAAACACTACACACATGCAGATACGTATACACACAGGCTTTGCACATGCAGAAAATCCTGCTCATATGCTCGCAAGTACATGCACACACACACACACACACACACACACACCTGTCTCTACCCTTGAAGAAGGTTCTCTGATGGCCTGCATTTTTTCGCTGTTTAGTAGTGACAGTGTGTCAATGTTATTCAGTACCTTAGGATCACATTTATTCTAAGCTATATATAAGAGATTTATTTGGCTCTAAACGCATGTGAGACCAGGGCTGTTTACTCCATGATGACTGCGCTCAGATTCATTCATCAAGAGTGTGCTAGAGAGAAAGTGACCTTGTGTGCTTGTGTGTGTGCACGTGCGTGTGTGTGTGTGTGTGTGTGTGTGTCTGTAGGACATGGGAGGGAAAGAGGATGAGAAAGACATTTAAAAGATCATCTCTCTCTCTTGCTCCGTCTCTCTCTCTCTCTCTCTCTCTCTCTCCCTCTCTCTCTCTCTCTCTCTCTCTCTCTCTCCTCTCTCTCTGTTCCCTTCCCCCCTTGTCTCTCTCTCTCCACTTAGTGAGAAAGGGGCCAAACTCCTGCATATTTATCAGGGTGGCTAGGCCAGGCTGGGGCTTAGTGATTGAAAAGCGAACATGCGTCTGCATTTGTTACAGCAGCGTCTGATGATTCCCCTTTTAGGCGGCGTTGGGCCCGCGTGCCCTCCAGGTGCTCTCCGACAGATGGCCGCACGGGCGGGGGGCGATCACTTCGACACCGTGAGGACGGAAATTTCCTTTAAGGTAACGCAAGGAGAAAAAGACAATTAGACACGACGGACTGAAGTTCCACCCTTTCTTTAAACATGTTGTGGGGTCATGGTTCTCTCCAGCATTTTTCCGTGTTCCCACAGTGTTTTTCCTGAGGTGATGGGGGAGATACCGGTACTGGTGCGTAGGAGATGCTGATACATAGGAGACTTTCTCACGCATTACCTGAAATGTGAGTCTGTAACGACATTATCATTCATGTTGAATTAATTTCCTTGGTTAAGCCTGACATCTCAATGTATCGCGGTTGCATTGAATAATCAGAAACAGGTAAAAGCTAAATAAACGATGAAAAAACAGATCTCAGTTGCATACAGATCAAAGACAAAAACATGCTGATGCAATGATACAAAACAGAAAAACATGTAGCTGAAATAATACAAGAATCTTTCTCATCTGAAAGGTCTTGCACTACATAATCTACAGATTTAATCATCTGAACAGCTGCAGGTGAACAAAAAGGATGCTGTATTAGAGCCAGGTTTACCGTGTCCGAGGCCTTTGTACAGCATCATTATGGCAGGTCGCATGTAATGGGATAACAAACAATCAACAGACAATAGAACTTGGGGTAAGTGGTGATGAGACCTTTATTAGTGACTGGCACAGAACAAAAAAACAATCACTATTTACATTAGTTTGACATAATAACAGCCATAGGGCAATCACCCCCAAATGTCCTACACACATAGGCTAAAGTCCAGATCTTGACTATCCCTCAGCCTCACCCTGAATGAAGCTGCAGGCCTAAATGCAGTTTGCCTCCTCTTGGATCAAACAGTTTTCCAATTAACATATGCAAAATCAAGTAAAGAAAAAGAAACAGCAAAAAATTCAATTCACATACATCATACCCAAAGCAGAATATACATAAACAACAATCTCAATTATTCATCCTTGATAATAATTACATTGCATAAAAAATTAACATAATAGACTGCATGCATGAAATGTGCTCCCCTCTCTGTTCAGAACACCCAGAAACTACATTTCCCAGAAACCCTTAAAAATGATACGTTTGGAAAGAGTGCTCCTTTTGCCCTGATGCTTCCTGGCCACTGCTCCAGCACACAGGTGAGTGCTCTCTTTAATTACAAGTCATTTTCACATTGTAATTGAGTATAATTATAATACGCAAATGTTAGTGGCTACCATGCACTTAGCTAACTAGATCTCACACCATTTATCCTGTGCACCCGATAAATAATGCAGAACAGGCTGGCCAAGTATTTACCAGCAAAATATGCAAATGCACCTTTTAATTGCAAATGAACAAACAAACATTGTGCTACAATTCATCAGTGTATTATTTCATTTTATTGCAGGACACAAGCAATGCAAACAGAATGTGGCAGGAGTAATACAACAAAGAAACTGTATACATTTAAAATCTGAGTCTGTCTATTTATGTAACATGTATTTGCAAATGTCCTCATAGCCTTCTCTTACCCTACCTCCTCATATTGAGGCATATGCAAAGTTTGTGCAGAAAATTAGTTCTATGTCACATCATTATTGCTCACCTTTGCACAATTTTATTTTTAACAATGTTCCCAAAAGTGTTTAATGAACAAAGAACAGTATGTGGTTGATTTTAACTTTGTGGTCAAAAAGTGGTGTCTGTAGTAAAAACACGTTTTTTAATCATGAAACCATTTTTGTATTCAACAGTGTGCACATTGTTTCACTACTACACTGTACTTTAGGCAAATGTGTGCTCAAAGTGTGATGAGAAGGTTCAAAGGTCAGGGAAACTCATCAATAGGGCAACAGGCAGAGGGTGACGCGGGGCAAGGTCATGTGATCATCTAAGCCCCACCCTCTGTCTCGCTCCTCAGAATCGACAGCGAGGGGAATAACGATGGACACATTGTTCACGCTGGGTTCCTTTGATTGATTGCGAGGCTCTGCCCGTAAACATGTACTAAAAGGGTTTAAACTATCTAGTAAATCTTGATCAGGTTTAATTTGGTGTTGACACCGAAGGATTAGTTTAAATCCCTCACATCCAGAGGACGAATTTTCACTCTGCCCGGACCTCGGCGTCATCAGCAAAATCATCATGTGAGAGAAAAGTAATAATAATAAAAGTTCTTTAATTTCTTATTGAAAACAAAAGCGTTCATGCCATCATACATCTTTGTTAGATGATAAAAGAACAGACCTCAACAGAACAAATGCAGCAAGAGATATTTCAATAAAATGAAAACAAATCAGTTGTACAATTAAGAAATATCATGTTAACCAACTAATGTATGAATATAAGGAGAAAATAAAGAATAAAACAGGACTTTTATTTTTCCAAAAAAACTTTCATATATTTTATACCTGTGATCTCATATATTTTATATATACATATACATCACGTTTATAGGTATGCATAAATTAGCAGCGCTCTAGGTTATTTCTGTTAATTATTTGATGGCCTCTCTGGTTGCACCAGTGCACTTGTGGAGAGCAATAGGACCTAAAAGTGGTTCATAGGACCGCCTGTTGAAAACCTAATTTATGACAGAAGTGCAGTTACCTTCCGTCCAATTAAAAGAGAGTGCTTATTTTCAGCGGCTTTTTAAATCACTAAACATGTCAGAAAAAAAAGTACTGCATGCTCTTTCACCATAAAGGTGTCTGTTTTTCCAGCTCTGTGTTCTCCTCCTCCACCTGACTATCCAATCAAGATCAGATGTGGGCTTTCAGGACACTCCCCCAAGAACGAACACGGTCACGGAATCTTTCCCTACATTAGCTGAAGAAAAGCCACCTTTTTCTTGTTAATCTCAGGCAGAGCGTATGGAAATAAATAGCATCATCTCAGCCTGGAACAGTATATTAGCTCTTTGACTGGTTTGGGCAATATAAAAGAGCTGAAATCTGTATAAACAACGTAATGTAATTTATACCCCAGCTGATGAAAAAAAACCCTCTCACAGGAAAATCCATTATCTGTTATGAATGACTCGTTGATGGCAACTTATAATAAGGTATTGCAGTATTAAAACTTACCATAACTGTGAAAGTTTGGAAAGAGTGTGTGTGTGTGTGTGGGGGGGGGGGGGGGGGGGGGGGGGGCGGTTACAGAGCAGGCTTGGTTGTCGAGGTTTAAACATCAATGAATCATGTAGGCTTAGCCGGCTGCTCCTGTCGGCTGCTTTGTAATGTGGCCTGCCACGGAGGTCGAGATGGTATTTCCCTTGATGTGGGGGGGGAGGGCAATAAATAAAGCTAATGTTGTGTTCCCTCCGGAGCCTCACCTGATGAATTATGTAGAAATCGTGAACCCCAAGGTTAAGGTCAAAAGGACATGTCATCATACACTGAAAGATGACTGGGAGATACAAGAAGAAACAAAACACAACTTTTTGTTGCTGTCGTTTCCTCTGGGTTCTGGCTCAAGCAGCCAGAGCTAAAGTCTCCTAATTTTTGTCTGTCTGTTAATTGTTTACAGTATCTGCATATTAGCTTGTGTATTCAAACAGGGAAAATAATCACGGTATTAGAGCTCCTCATCCAGCTACAAAGTAGAATCTGCTTGTTCTGATTTCCATTTATTTTATAAGACCAAAACCATCGCTGCCTTGTTTACATGAGCAAGCCTGTGTAATGGAGACACTAACTGTATGAAAATACACTGTGTTTCCCGAGCAGTGTTTCTTAAACATTGGATTATTTACACTGGAATGATCTGGAAGCTCAGCAGATTTTACATCCCTGGGGGAGTAAATCAAAACTCTTACCCCCTCTAAAACCCCATCTACTGTATCACTGCCAGCGCTGGAGGGATTAGGAAGACAAACTAACAAGCACCCTCTGGAAAACAGACGGCCAGCTAGGCTTTTACCTATGAGGACAGAGGTTCACATCCTAGGTTTGGGCTATGCAAGTGAGCAAAGGGCTTAACCTACATTAATGATTCATTTATAAAAATTTAAGGTACCATATTAAAGTATCCCTGGATATGCAAAGATGCCCTGATACTTTAGTTAAATTGAAATTCAGTTACTATTTGAAAGGTGACTAGCCTAACAGCTGTATTTTGGTCCTTTTGTAACTGGTTTAATTGGCCTACATGTGTGTTTGAGCCATAAGCCACCCCTAAAAAGTTGCAAAGATGGTTTGTAGTTTCAGTAATGCTGATGGCCGAGAAAAGGGGGCAAACTTTTTTAATGCCTTTCATGTCATTTAGCCAGAAAATGAACCCACAACCTTGGGAAATCAGACATTTAACCTGCATCTCCTCCATAGCTATTGTTCTGGTCTGTTGAGAGACAGACCTCACCCAAGATTTAGCTGGTGTTCGACAATTGGATAAACCCTATGTTCAACTGCAACTATGGAGCAACTGACTGTCCCATCCCGACGGGGTTGCACCTCTCAGACACGATCCCTGTCTGTAGATTTCCCTCAGTGGTGTAATAAAATCCACGCGGAGGATAGGACAGTGGAATCACTGGATAACTTCTGACACAGACTGAAGACCCACCTTTTCAGACTACATCTCAGTTCTACCTCAGTCCCCACCCCTTAACACCTGCTACCTCTAGTACTTGATATATTTTTGATTTTGTGTTCTAGTGACTGATTTATCATAGTATACTTGGCTTCTGTTGCCTAGTCAGATTGCACAACTTGTGGAGGGCTTGAATAGTGTTATGCTCACACGCACTGATCTGGGAGTGTTGTTCACCTGATGTGACACTGTTGCTCATTTAACTTGAATGGATACACTTATGTTCTATTGTGCTATAAGTCGTTCTGGATAAGAGCATCTGGTAAATGCATGCATTGTAATGTAATCATGTGCTTGTACACTTTCGAATGGCTGGCTATTTTAGTTACTTTTAGGTATTTTCCATGTTATATCATGCTACTTTGATGATGGTCTGTTTGGTGTGAAACGTTCGGTACCCCACCCCAGCCAAAAATCTTCTGCTGGAGTGCAGGTCCATACAGGGGACAGATTGCTATTACATTCTGGGGACGGGGAATGCAGCCTCAGCTGTGTGGCCCCGAGCCAGCAGCGGTGGAGAAGGCAGAGTGAGAAGGACTCCTGTTCATCTGAGGACAGCACAGGGGATGATTCACCGAGGGGCCTGCCATTCAGCCATCAATCACGTCCCCGGAAAATGCTGTTCTCTGTAATTCAATTTTACACACCGCGTGCGCACCAAGCCTCAGCCGCTGCTGACAGCCCGCCGCTACCCGGCGCCCCCCTCTCACCCGCAACGTTTTATTAACCTTAAATTCATTCTCCCGCTTTTCAGGCACCAATTGTGTCGGGGTGGCCACTTCATCGCTTTTTAATTTGCGCCCCTCCCCCGGCTTGTCGCCTGAACGGGATCTGTTGCTCCGCCGATGGAGATGAGGAGAGAGCCGTGG
This sequence comes from Megalops cyprinoides, assembly GCF_013368585.1. Taxonomy (NCBI): domain Eukaryota; kingdom Metazoa; phylum Chordata; class Actinopteri; order Elopiformes; family Megalopidae; genus Megalops; species Megalops cyprinoides. The sequence goes on from NC_050596.1 coordinate 12,679,450, forward strand.
GGGGGGGGGGGGGAGGTGGGGGCACAGCCAGCTCTTCAGCGGGCGCTGTTTCGGTGAGCGGCGCTCTGAAGGAGAGGTGTCTCCGCATTCGTACTGATTCAGCAGTCTGTGTGGGTCCGTGTTAGACAGCGAGTATGATTGCATGACAGGAGGTGATAGCATCGCTCTCGGGAGAGTGACGTGCGCAGGGAGAGGTGTCAGACCAAATGCTTCTCAATAAGAAACTAAAGTAAAACATAAAGTAAAACATTCATAATGCCATTATGGGGTAAAATTAACTTCTGCATTTTTAAAGAGTTGCTTTAAAGTTGCATTCCTGCACATGTTTTTCCCAAAAATGCAGAGATAAAGTAATCCATTCCTGGCAAGCAAATTAGGAAATCTGCAGCATTCTGGTCTCAACAGATGCTTCTGACAAGCATGATTTCAGATAAAGTGCATGTTGACGTTGTTCTCTTAATTAATGTGTTTCCCCTTGTCATCACTTTCATTGTCTGACTTGCTCAGAAACTCTTCCTCTTGGAACATGAAGGGACTCTAGAGTTTCAGCCCAAGGTCTGTTAACTGTTTAATCACGAACAAGTGCTGATTACTGTAGGGGGTGTTCATATGAGTCAGAACTTTGTTTTTAATGTTTTGACTGAAACAGGAGCAGCAAGAACCCTAATTAATGATTGTGTTTTGTGCTCTTTTGCTTTTTACTGGCTGTTATCATGACAAACCTGTTGATGTCCTTTAGTTAGCCAAAGTACCATGCCCCTGAGAAGAGTGAGTTAAAGGTTTTAAAGGTTGCTAGGTAGCCAAGACAATAGATTGCCAAGTGACTGTAGCTTGGACTGGCTGGGATTCCAGACATACATACATACATACATACATGCACACACACACACACACACACACACACACACACACACACACACACACACACACATGCACGCTATACTTACATATCTGTAAGCCCAGCCAAGCCAGGCTATATATCAAAGCAAACTTAAACATGCAGTAGTCCTGATCCTCTCGGGCAAGGTGATTGCAAGGAAGAAATGCATGCCAACCTCACTAAGTGGCCCAACCATTCACTACGTGATGATGTCACTGTGGTTGGGGACTGGAATATCGGGGTTTGGTTCGCAACAATGGCCAGCAAGTTCCTCTCTTACTTTGACGGCACCATCCCCCACATTACTCCGACCGTGTATCTTCAGCCCTGTACAATAAAACTTGTTATGTAGGAAACTAAAGTATAAAGGAGACAGGAAAGGTCCAGGTCAGATTTCAATAGCCTTGGTATGCTTTTCATGCAGACTAAATATCTAACAGTTAAACAACAGCAGGATACACAGAGCTTGCGTCAGAATGTTTGATGGGTGTGAATGTGATGAATGAATGTGAAGTGTCAGTCCATGTGTCAGAGTTTAGGTGTTCCCCTCTTCATCTTATTTCCATCTGAATACCCTAATATGCTACAGAAGGAATTCTTTCCATTTAAACTTCATCTTTATTTACCTACCTTGTATCTCCCATGTTATCAAGAAAGGCTCCTTTTGACATGTATCTTTATTTATGGGACTGTCATTTCGGCAGTGCCACAGATCTCTGTCCTGCACGGCATCGGGGCTGCTGATTGGAGGAGTATCATTTGTGCTACGGACCAGAAGTCGCCGGGAGGGTTGTGGTTCAGACTGATAAGGCTGGAGAGGAAGTCCCTTCCCACTACTGAAGGGCCAGGGAGGAAACAAGAGGTCAGCCACCGGGAACAGATAAACTACTGACAGCGAGAAAAAAAATAAAATAATGTAATATAAAAACAACACACTGCGGCAATGAAGTACACTGCTCGTGAAGCTGGGCTTGTGACCCAAAGGTTGCAGGTTTGATTTCCAGGTGAGATACAGCTGTTGTACCCTTGACCAAGGTTCTTCACCCCAATGTGCTTCGGTAAACATCCAGCCTTATGAAAGTATATTGTCTAAAATGTCAGCTCCACAAGTCACCCTGAAAAAGGCATCTGCTCAGCAAGTAATAATAATTTTCATTATGTTCAAGTAATAATCTTCATTATGTTTGAGTAATAATAATGCTGGCGGAAGAAATAACAGTGATTGGCTGAGGAAACACACAGGGCTTCAGATAACCCCTATATTTACCTTGTAATCCCTGCACTGTCTTCTCACCGTCTCCACATAATCTCACTACTGCTTACTGAATTTTAATTCCTGAAATGCTGGACTTAGCCCAGAGCACCGGGTTGCACTTCAGTCAGCCTCTAGGTAATTCCCAATTTTTTTTGTCCTGCAATATTATTATTTTTGTTGTAACGGTGCATTGGTATTGTGTTTTGTATCCTAAATCGCTGCCTGTTTTACAATGCATGGAAGTGCCCAGGCCAAAAATCAACTGGGTCTTAGCACGAGTGCTGTCTGAGCTGCATCCCATAATGCACCTGTCCCACCATTTACAGTCCGACTAGTGAACCCACGTGGGCACTGACTCTGAACCGTGTTCCCTACCGGAGTGGGGCACGGCAGATTGCAGCCTCTCTTCTAATGGAGAGCGGAGAAATGGACTGTGCCAACACCTAACCTTAAAAACGGCAGTCAGCAGCTGTGATGGCTGCAGTTTTATCAGGTGCGAAGTGATTACTCCCTGTCTTAGAAAACACATGATACATCATTCCTCGCAGGCGCTTGTTTTAGCATAATCTACAGCTCTCCTGTTTGTCTCTCTCTCACACACGTACACATAAGTGCAAAAATGCAGCCTAATGCCAAGTCTGTCATTAGTCAAACTAGAAATGCTGGCCTAGAGGACACGCTAACCCGAACAGTTCTCGCATGCAGTCATTGGCTTGCAGAGAAGATCATGCAATATTAAAGGACCCGTCATATTCATCATTGTTGATGAAGGGTTGCATTAGTGTTACTGCTGCTGTTTCAGTCTGAACAGTGCGTGCTTTTGGTAAACAACACAGCCACAATCACCCTAATTAAGCAATATCATGGACAAACAGTTTCAAATGATGAGGGACCCTTAGCCCCTCCCCGCTCACTGTCTGCACAGTTCAGCAGCTCTGACCTCCCTGTCTGCATTACGTTCATCAGTGTAGCTTATGGGTGATTCACCTTTCTTACCTAATTAATGCAAATGATCTCAGCTGACAGCCCATTAGGGAAGAGCCATTAGAGCCACCGCAGCCCCGTGTTAACACCTTGAGCAAGGGCTTTGTTTTATTAATTTTTATTTTGGCCTTTAATGAGCAACTGTTGTCCAAGGAAATCAAATCTGAATGGTTTCACCCCCTTTGGTCCCAATGATGTATTTGCTTACATAAAACTTGAATGCGTGTTTATCTAAAGATTTCACACCCAGCTCTGATGTGGTTAAAGCACGTAGATGTTGTTCCTTGACCTCTTCTCCTGATCTGTGGATATCCCAGCATGCACTTCACCTAACTACAGTCCGGTGTAATTTTCATTTGAAATTGAAGCAAAGGCTGTGAACCCACAAGGATCTTCTGAGAATTACTTTTGAAGATTGATGTCACATGCCATAGTGTTGGGGGTTCAAAATCGAACGCATTCTCCCCCCCCCTCCTGCCATCCCCCAATTTTGCCAACGAGACAGTGACAGAGTAGCGTTGTCATTCCCAAAGAGGACATCTGGCTTTGCTTATTACTCCTCTCTCCATCGTTGTAATGAAAACGTCAGGCAGATGCCTTGAGCACAGGGCGTCCGACATCCGCACCTTTGGTACCTTAGGGCTTTGATGTCTTTATCTGTCACTTTTACGGGAGAGGTGGGGGGGGGGGGGGGGGGTGGTCGCAAATGCGTCTCAACTCACTGGGCACAGTGACAGCTCTGAAACTATCTGGCATTTCGATGATGGAAATAATGGCCATCCTTGCTGGGAGCAGAAACAAGCCTGTAGCTTTATCAGAAAGCCTGAGGTGGGGAACAGCACCTAGGCCCTGCAAGGTTAAGGTCAAGTACAAGGACCAAACTAATATCTTTCTGAGTCCAGAGTCCAAAGCAGATATTTCCTTGACGAGTGAAGGAATTGATCAGCATTGTCTGGCCTCTAATGCTGATATGTATATAAAATGCTCTGTATAAATTAAGAATTGCAGGACTGTGGAATGCATGATGCTAAATGAGGAGTTCTCTGTTAAAACTCTCCTCGCCGGCTGCAGTGGTCTCATGACAAGCGATAAAAGTTTGAGACTGTTCTCATGCCATCACTGACTTTTCAACATAAGCCATTTGAACAAGGACTTCAAGCAACCATCACTCTTTCATGTTTGCTTCAGTGACTGCCAAAACCACGATGCTGTGTTGGTACTGTGTGAAAAACTTTCTTGAATTGCTTAATGGACAAGGTGCAGAGTGTTTCAGTTGAATGTGGGTCTTAGGCTGATCAAAGCGACTTACATGCAACTTTAATCTCTTGCAACAAAGTTGTGCCTTAATTGCATTGTGTAATACCCCCTAGAACTAGCTAGCAACTCCACTGCAAACAAATTGCACAACTTTGAGAGCAATGCAATGCATCTAGTTTCATGCAACAGCAAATCAGCATACAGATATTGTTTATATTTCACTGGAGAAGCTGGTATTCATTTGTAATAATTTTGGAACGCACCAGCCAGATGTTTCATTCACATCATTGAAATATATTTAAATATCTAGAACTACTTTGTATTCAACTGATGACAGATGGAGAGGGAAAATACAATGTGTGGACTCAGGAGGAAGCAGTTGTGCTCACTGAATTTTATAAAGGTTTTTATGTGTAGTCATTTGATAAAGAAAATGTCAACAGGAAAGACATACATTCAATTGTATTCGATATCTAGGTAGAAATCAGCTGTTTTGTTGTATCTGACCAAAATGTGGTCAGTTAGCTGGCTTTTTCAGGGTTTGAAATGATCCGTAACTGAGTCAATATAACTAAATACAACTTTCTGACCTCAATTTTATGTTTAAAAATTATACCAATAATGTAAACATTGAGAAATAAATTACTTAAAAATAAATACCATACAACGAGTTTAGAATTTTGGGGTTGTAAATTGAATGAAATTACAAGATACAAGACAAAAATGTGATTGGACATTGAGTGTAACTGAAATCATTTTTGAATTGCTTGTCAATTGCTTCCATTAACAGCAAGTTGCGTGTAATGATATTACATGCAACTAGCGCATGCAGCTTTTAGTTGCATATAAGCTGCTTCATGTAACTTCACCCTTAGGTTTTTTCACAAACAAAACTGTACCTTTCCCAAGTTGAAAAACTGTCCCTCGTACATTACACTGTCACATCAAAGAGCCGTGAATACTTCATTTATTTAATTTTATTTTCATCCCTCTCTTTTCATGTCCACCTCACACAAACAAACAATTGGCTTCCTTGGACAAAAGTTCTTTGAATCATTGTTTCCTCATTCTATATCTGAAAACATCTATTAACTCACCCATGCAAGTTATTTTTCTCCCTCTGTGTGTGCTAGAATAACTTTTTTTTTATTTTAATGGACTGGTAATATTTGTGCATCAATTTTTAATCTTATTAACATATCATTTTGATAGACCTTGTTCCAGGTCACTTACAAGGTGCATTGCCTCCAATGCTTTGTAATTATTATTATTATCATATCATTGCGAGTGCATTTGCTTGTTTAGGACATGATCCTAAGAGCCATCCACATGTTTCTGCTAAATAATAAATGTTAAATGCTGAAAGCTGAAAGCTCTAACACTAGAAACAGCTATGTCCCCCATAGCCATGTTAACCACTGCAGCAATCACACGTTTCCACCTCACAGCCCAAGGTCAAGCTCCCTCTCTACATATTACACTATATACACCGACTGCATGAATTATTTGCTTTTAATTAGAGGGCCCCCTAATCAAACAAGGCAGCTGCCCAGGCCTACAATTTCACACATGTTATATAGCTCAGTAATCTACATAGCTAGATATTTTCTACTGTTAATGCTGTTAATATTTATTTAGAGGATGCACTCATGCTGATTGAGTGTTAAACTCTTCACTTTGTACATTTGGCACTGCTGAAAATTTTATTAAAGCAACTTATGTAAAGCATGTTGTATGATAGCACACTGTCTGGAAAACAAACCAGCAAGCAAAGTGCATGAATCACAATTCCACATTGAGCACTCAAAGTGATCTTACACCCAATACCACAGGAGCCTCATTTGGGATTATACCTGGTAACCCCCAGCTCAGAAGGCACAGTTGTCACAAATACTCCATGCCACTGATTGGTGGATCTGCTGGAAAAGTTCACAGTGTGGCACGCCGGCAGCAATGGTCTGACCATAATGAGCCCACCTATTAATAGCAATGGTCAAATGTACCTGTCAAATGCTGTCACCCTTTATACGTCACATTAGACTGTAGGAGCAGCTCAAGCCATACACTAAATTATTTCTTCCCTAAAATGCTCTTAGTCTGAACCACTTTTAATGCCTTTAAAGTTATACTCCAACGTACACTATCCTGCCATTACAAAGCCTGGCAAACTGCTGCAGGAGCCAATGAGGTGAGGGGCTTCTACTCAAAGACATAGAACGCAGAGTCTCTGACCACTACATTACATTATTGGCATTTAGCAGATGCTGTTATCCAAAACTAACTGCACAGGTTACAATTTTTCCATGCTATCCATTTATACAGCTGGATATTTATTGAGGCAATTCTGGTTTAAGTATCTTACCCAAGGGTACAGCAGCAGTGCCCCAGTTGAGACTTGAACCAGCAACCTTTTGGTTACAAGCCCGACTCCTTACCATTATGCTACACACTGCCACTCCTACTACTACAGTGCCACCCCTACTACCTGTGACCTTCAGATGTACAGTCTAGTGCTCTAATCATATGTCACATATGGTCCAGGGCTAAATTGTTGCAAGACAGAGTCTGGGAAATAAATAAATGAAGGCTCACATTTTGGTTAATAATAATAAAAATTGTATTTCTTTGTTTTGCTGGCCAAAATTTTCCTGAGGCAGATGGAAGCTGGCACAAGCTAATTGTTTTTTGGCGTGAAAATAATAGTTCCCTGCCACTTTTACATTGCCAATGCACATTAAAGTATTTGGGTGTTCTATTGTGACGTCATCAAAGGTAGTCACACTCATCCAGAATCACCAGCTGATCCCACTGGAGTCTCAATCATCAGCCCAGAATGACAACGAGATAATGTTGTGTGAGTGGAAAGCATACGTGTGGCCTATTTCTGGCATCAAACAATGGCCCGTATTGATATTCATAAAAATGAAAAAAATTGAAAAGTATGTTGTTTGCTGGGAGGTGACCCTCTTGATGGCCTCTTGTTTTAATTGCCGTGCTTCCTATTTCTCCAACCTGGCTTCAATGGCATGACTGGAGTTATCCATTGTTGCCAAAGCATTCGTAATTTGGCGAAATTACGAATTCCAACACAAAAAATAATTTCCCTTTAGTCACATATTGACGTTCTTGTTTTTCTCCACTCCGGACAATTGAAAGTCTAATGTTTAGTTTGTCCATGAAACTAAATCTCTCTGCATTGTATTTCAGTGACTTTGGATCGAATTCTCCAGTGCTGAACGCATCATGCTTCAAAATAATAATTTCACAAAATGAATATTCATCCCATTCTAATCTCTCACACTCCACTGCTACACTGAAGGCAGAAAAGGTTTAATTAATTACAGGGAGGCTGTTGTCTTTAGGAATGCAAGTTCCAAGCCAAGCTGCCAACAGGGCTCAAGCAAAGACTACACACCTCATTAAAGTGGTGAGAAAGTCAAATGAAGAATGGGCCTGCATATTTGAGTGTCAAACTGTAATTGAATAAAGTTGGAAATGTGGTGCATTTTTTATATTGCTAATATATTTCGATATACTTTATTTCTTCCTCCCGTTTACCATCATCTCAAATTTACTTGACAGCGATGCTGACAATTTGCCAGATCCAGTGTAAATATTTTTAGTAACATTGAGTGATTCTGACTTAGTTTCATGTTGAAGGAAAGCCATGACACAGTTTGTTTAACCCCTGAAGATTTACAGAGACCACCAATGCTTAAGAGCATCTACTGTATTAAAAAAAGGGGAAAAAAAAGAGAATTCACAAAGTGGAGACCCCCCCCACAACCCTTCATCCAGCAGCTGTTTGTAGAGAGGCGCTACTGTTTAAACACTTTCCGGCAGGATGGAAAGCCCCCAGTGCACCCGCTCATATCCTCTTTCACAGAATTTAAACACACTCCTGTGGCCCCTCTGCACCTTCACCGGGATGCTGTTGGGTTTGAGCGCCCTGTCAACGGCTGAGGAAGGCCGTGGGCAGGAGGGAGCGCCATTCCTGAACGTTCCCCTCTCAGCTCCGGGGAAACCTGAGAGGACGAGGACAGCGATTACCACCCCTGAATCTCTACACAGAGGCTATGCCATCGCTGAACCCCTGCTCTGTTAAGCCCGGCAGCAGGGTTTGTGGGGTGGTTTGCATGGGCGGGGCCAGCGAATGCCCGGTGTTCCACGGACAGCGAATCGGACAACCCCAATCCATCATACGCTTCAGACCCAAAGAGTTCAGGAGCTGCGCTGGCACTCAGCTCTGCTGCAGGGTTGCCAAGACAAAGAGGCAGAGTTAGAGTAATAGTTATCATTATGAGTTTTTATTAATATTTATGGCTAACATCTGCAGTCTTAACATCAATCCTTACAGGAATGCTTTCTCTTGGCTTAGAGTGTCTTTTTTGGCCTCTTCCTTGCCAGGTCCTCACAAGCAGGGTTCCGCAAATGTCTGTTTACCTTTCCGGGGGTGGGGAAAGGGGTCGTAATGCCACCTCTCTCCTTGGGGCAAACGTTTGCAAACCAGGTGCACCTACTCAAAAATGCACACTCGCCCTTTGGTACTGCGACAGGTCAAGACCTCCATTCCAACACTGGGAATTTAGATGAGCTAATAAATCATTTTAATTTTCAACACTCTCACACTCACACACACATGCGGAGAGCCAGCCTCATCTGTGGTTTAAAGGAGAGTGGCCCCTGTGTTTCCTGAGGTTTCTTTTCCTGCTGTGCAACACTGACTTCTGTGAACCCGGCTCGCTCCGCATCTTAGACCCATTCGCCTCTCGCCTCTCCGATCTCGGTGTCGTTTCCTCCTGTGGGCTGTCTCTGTGAAACCCACACGACCCGCTTCGGGGAACGCAGTCAAAACACCGCAATGACAGCACATAAGCAGACACTCAAGAAGAGCAGACCTGAGAAAAAGACAATATTTCGGGTGGTTATGGCTGGGTCTCAACTGAGGTTTTCAGGTTACATGCAACACGGACACTTGATCCACTTTGGATTTAAAGACGTCTTTGATGTTGCGGCCAGCTAGAAAAACAATGTATTTGCTTGAAATCGTTTGATATTATATTGCTCAGGTAAGATAAAGTACTATTGCCACTTTGCCAACTGAAGTGAAAATGGATTGTTTTAATTTACTTTAATTATATTTAATGTGAATTTATTGAATTTTTCTTACTGTATACATCGCCACACATAATGAGGGAAAATAGTGTGAATTACTCAGATATTTGTTTGTCCAAAACTCAGTCCTCTACAAGGACTACGAAATGTTGTTCCAAGGCACAAACAAACACATGTTGGGAAATATGAAAAACATCAGGAAAAACATCAGAGCATAATAATATACAGTGTTACACACAATTGTCCGCGCACACACACACACACACACACAAATGCATTTTTTGTACTCATTTGTACATTGCTTCCAAATGCTATATTTGAGGAGCTGTCTGTCTTTACTGGAGTTGGGGAAGAAAGTGATGACAGTATGATAATGCTCAGACAATTTCACTTTGCAAAGACAGACTTGATTGGCTGCTGTGTCATATGTGATGAAAAATAAATCAGACATAAAACAAGTATTTTATACATTCCCAGCATTATGCTTGCAGACCACTGTATTTTTGTCATCAGTGTTGATGTTTGGGGTGTAGTCTGTTCATGCACTGAAACAGTTAATGTGCCTCCACTGGAAACAAAAGAACTATGAAATGTATGGGTATCAACTCAAATACCTTGTGGGCTTCATTAACACACTGAAATCACTGCCAAATGCAACAGCTTCATCACAACAGTACTTAATGTGACAAATTTATCTTCAGAGATATAAGGCACACATTGTTAAATGACTGAAATGAATCTTTTCAAGTGAATAACACAATTAAATTTTTAATTATCAACATTCATTTTAAAATACCACTGTCAAAGTATAAAATTCACATTAAAGGGTTACATTTGTCATCAATTAGTTTAATTGGAAAAAGTTACATATTCTCCCAGGAGCACTGGAAAGTGATATATTCAGAGTTCTCCAAGTTGCCAAGCACTGTTCTTCTATTACGCTTATCAGGGCCGATTCAGATTTCGAAATACTCGTGTGTAAACGCCACTTAAGTGCTTCTGTGAAGAGCTGTGCACCTCTATTACTAATAAGAACATTCAGACATGGACTGCGTAAGCTCCTATGTAGGAAGATGTGCATTTGGGGAAAGATTTACCCACATGAGCTGGACAAAAAGGTGACTCATCTGAAACTGCAGTAACTACATTACATTACATTCATTTAACTGATGTCCTTATCCCGAACAACTTCCAGCACAAAAGAACAGAAGTGTATCCTTTCAGCTTGAATGAGCAACAGTGTCAAACCAGGCTAACAATATTCCCAGACGAGTGGGAGGGGTATTAACTAGGTAACAAACTGCAGTACTTACAAAATAGCTGGAAAAGTAGCTACAGTAGCGACTTGTATTGTGGTATTAGTTATTCCATCTGAAAAGTTACAGGGTATTACATGAACCAAATTCTAAAATAGATGAGTTTCCTTAAACAATAGATACTATACCTTATGCTTTTTGCTAGGTGTTGTGTGGGTAAGTTGGTAACACTGCTAGGTAGCTCACATTATGCCCACATGACATAATAAAACAAACCAGTGTTGAAATGCACATTAAGTTTTACCACAGTGACATGGCTAGCTCACCAATTTCTGCACCCAGAGAGCATGCTGTGCTGGTGGCAGCAAGCACAACAGAGAAGGAGGAGGTGAAACAATTAAGCAGAGTGGTAAAGGGAAGAATTAAACTAAAACACTATCAGATCATTTTAAGCAAGTATTTGAGTCATTAATCCCCAAGACTGAGTCAAGTCTTTTGGCTGCAGTCACACTTGTGTCCAAATTTTGTGACTTAGGTCTACATCTCTGGTTGTTATTGAACACTGAGCACATTGTATATTGTTTATTGTATATCTTTCATCATTGTGATACACACATAAAATCCATAAAAAAAATTACATCAACACTAAAAAGGAGTTAAGACATTGCCAATAAACCCATAATGTCAGTCATTTCCATTTACATAACTTAAAAATAATTGTCATCTTAACAAAGAATACTCTGTTAATTTCCAGTTTACATAAAGTTCTTTGAATAATAAAATAGTGTAGCTTCCAGGTTACAAAATGTAAAAAGCTTTGAAAACCTGCAAAGACCTGCAAAGTTTGCAAACACACCTACAATTCAAATTATTTAAATTGGAAATTCAGGTGAAATGTACAGCACTCTTCTACAATTATATGGATTTTTTAGATCATTACACATAGTTTCAATCCAATGGAATAAAGCAGAGATAAGCAGTTAAAGGTCCTTCCTCTTAACTGTCACTGTATAAGGTATACACCAATCCACACAGCCAGTGGTATATAGCGGTATATAGACATGATACTGGCCTCAAATGGATGTTTGCTAAGTACCCCATCAAACAGACATTTCACCTAGATTGTCAGTAAAACAAGTGTACTATTAACCTGTTACAATACTTAGTTTACCTTACTTGGACTGTGGTGATAAAATATTAATTAGCAATATTCAAGAATGGCTCAAGAAGTCAAAACACGAAATGGTGGCAGTCTGCCGCTATAATATTAATTGAACTCAGTGTCGTAACTTCGGACTTTTTGAGGCCTTTGAGTCTGACTAAAATGCAAAAACATTTGTACAGTGTAGCTAGCTGGGCTTGCTGCTGTAAATTGCATGGCTGTTTAGGAACAAAAGCCGCATGTCTTTTGGCAGATCATAGTGGCTCACAGAACCCAGACTGATTGATGCCGATGCACAGCAACACCACTTCAAGCTGGCCTTGTGTGGCCTTCAAGGAATGGATGCTGCTGTTCTCCTAATCTTACGCTTAACATTTTGCAGTGCATTTATTCTGCCTTGTCCATGGCCATGTCAACTATATGAATCTGTGTTGGTTTTCAAGTGAAAATGAAAAGGCCAAAGGAGAATAGTTTCCTTGTAATATTACAGTAATGACCATGTAGAAAGAAGGAATAACCTTCAAATGAAGGTGAAAATTGTTCATTTTGTCTTTATGGATTATTGCCTCTATTTAATAGGATGGATGTTTAAATAAGACTTACTTCTGTAATTTCATTAACCAAGTCCATTCTTTTCAAAACATGCAAAAACATACAATTACTCTCAAAAATGTGTTTCTTTTACATTGTAAATATATAAAAGAACAAATATAAAAGATGTACACTGAGGTCTGAAATAGAGATGGTTTATCCACAATGTGCTCTAAACAAGGCTTGATGAAGAGGAGCTTTATCAGCTTGTTTAAAAATATTAATATCCTAGACTGCTCAATCAGTACATTATCATGCCTGAGTCCAGAAGATGACCGCATGTGAATTTACTCAATCAAATAACGCTCATCGGATCTATGTGGTGATGTCAGAGTTTGTATGGATGTAGAATTTTGAATCTGAATACCTGAATCTGGTATTTCTGCATCTGTAAATGTTCATCCAAAATTGAATGTAGAAAGAATAGTAACTCAATAAAACATTTCTTTCTGCGATTGTGTACATAATACATATTGACACATAAATTATTATTAAAATATGTACATAATACAACAATAATAGCAATAGTATTGTAACTACCACCAATACCACTACTAATAATAATAAATACAGTTGCTAGCGGTAATGACGAGGATTGCATACTGTAAATGCAAAGCTCCATTTGGATAGAATATATTGGGCAGCCTAACAGCATGACCTATTGGCAAGGCATTATTTACCAAAGCTTTGCTTATGACTGAGAGAATTTCTTATGCTATGTCCTGTACTATCATCCATGACTTTAAAAATGGGATCGTAGGCTTGCAAATGCCACTGTCATGCTATTGTTCTCCACAGTGTCTCTACAGCATCCAAAATTTCATCCTAGACATGTAATACTGGGTGGCAAAGGTGCTTGATCAAGTAAGCCAGTTTAATTTAAGACAATTTATATGCTGGCCTAATTTGCCTCTGGAATGCAAATACATATGTTTCATACATACAATTTGTTGTGACAGTTGATATTGCAGGTATTCCTTCTGTAACTATAAGTGAACACTGAATATGATCACTATACCATGCAATCCATCAACACAAGAGTACGTAGCATGCCAGAACATACCAAAAGTGTTTAATCAAAACTGCCCCTCGGGCTTGCAGTAGTTTTTGTAAATTTGGCAGGAGAGGAACAATAGGAAGAAGCATCCAGACAAAAATAATGGGGTGCCTTGCACATTCAGTTTAATTAAAACATAATTTTACAATCACAAAATTAAATTTCTTTAAATAATAAATTCACTTTAGGAAAGATTGGAAAAATGTATTTGACTGGAAAAAATAGACTGACTTACACACTCATAAAAAAATAAAAAATAACATATGAAAATTAGAACACACATACACACACACACACACACATACATACATATATATACATATATATATATACATATATTTCACTCCAATCTAAAGTGGATCTGACTGCAGCATGTCTCACAGTCTAATGTGTCTAATGCAGCAGCCTAATCAAGTCATTTAATGCATTGTTAGGCACATTAAAGGAGGGTTGTTTCACAATACCTTTCCTTAATGTACCGAATAAAAGGTTTGCAGGGTTACAGGGAAATTAGGCATCGTCAGTTAGAGTGATTAGATGCTATACAATTGCTTTTCCTTCATATTCTCTCAATTTTTTTATGCCTCCTGCATTCCTGTTATTTCATTGCAGATTAACGAACCTTAATCGACCTCTCTTCGCAGGTTTCATATTTTTTAAGTGCTCATAATTGGGGCCCAGAGTGAGTTTTTAAATCAGTGTTTCCGTAATTACCAGCTTTTTTCAAAATGAATAGAGGTATTTAGCAAAATAGGAAACAGCTGGTCTGTTGATTTCCCTCATTCATTAGGATTGTCATCCCTCTCTCAGACTGGGAATCAGGCTTAAATGTGAGCTCTCTGAGTAAGCTTCCATGTGAGTTTTGCAGCAGTGTGAAGCAGTACTCACTAAACAGTACTCTGGACTTGAGGGTCATGGGCAGCATTGTGGAGTAGTGGGCAAAGTACCAGATTCTTGCCCGGATGGGACATTGCTGCTATCTTCTTCTGCTTTGCTACTGCTGAGAAAATTCTGATCTTCTATTGGTTAATAGAAGGTATTGGGTGTAAACCTGCAAGCATGAAAAAAAAAAAGTAAAAAAGAGTTAATTAAGTTAAAAACACTTGAAAGAACATATTTAGCCCATACACAAAGATGAGAAATTACCCCCTGTTGGGTTTGTGTAGCATCAGGATAATAACTCTGCATATTTGCATTTTGACAGTGATTGAGTTCAGATTTCAGTGGTTCAGATGCAATCAGCTGACACTGTTGAGTTTACAGATGTGAGCAGTTGAAATGAGTTAAAGCCATCAAGTTTCTTTTTCCGCTGTGCCACGTTTGTCTTCATATTTCACTTTCCGTGTAAAATGGCAATATAATACAGGGCTGCTCCAGTAATGATCTTCTTAAAAGTTGAAGTCTAAATGTTGAAAACAGTCCTCTGTACATTGTACATATTTTGCGCAGGTCAGTGAGTTTTGCATTAATGCAGTAATTGAATACAAAGAGAAGCCCGACGGCAGCATAACTTTAAAGGACAAAGTGCTGCTTTGGAAAGCACAGAGTAAATTGCATTTCACCGATATTATTTACATGCCTGTCACTTGAAATTGCTGGGCAGAGACGATGTTTAAAGCATTAGTTCCCTTCAGCTGAAAGGCTCCCCTCAGCCAATCAGCTACTGGGTCCTGATTTTCAGCTCTCCACCTCTGGACTTTCTGTTAAGATCATTATAGATACGGTATCCCTGTTATACTTCTATAATGATTTGCAGAGCTATACTGCTTGTATATCAGGTGTTAAGGCACCTCAGCTAATGATCAGATGATAGGAAAGTAGCCATGTATTTCCTTTCCTCACTAGCGATACTTAAAATGGATTGCACATTTAGATTAAGTGGACAATGACTCAGACCTATAGATATAGAATGGAGCAAGAGACATGGTGGAGGGATAGATGTAGGGAGACCAGGTTTGGGACTCCAGTTCCACACCCACAGCAACGATGAAATTGCTACCCTGTGAGGGAGGGATAAGTAGACCGCGGAGGGTGTGGCCACCTGTCCTCGTTCCGTCTGTGTTCTGTCCCCCAAGGCAAACGATGAACACTTTCAGTAACGAGAAGTGTCTTCACGGACTATGAGCAACCAAGTTGCGTGCTCTGCTGCCTCCAGACAGAGAGGGTGGGGAGGATGAGTGACAGTAAAAAGCAATTCAGGTTTTTTTTTTTTTGTATCCCTCCTCACAATCACTATCCTCTTGTTTAAACATTATGTAAGGCCACAGATTTCCTGCTGAAACAATCCTCAACAAGCTCACAGCTAGGGGCATTCTCATACTCCGACAGTTATGCAGGGGCTGCTGTTATTATTATTGTTATTATTATTATTATTATTATCCTTCATTCATTCATTCATTCATTCATGGATTCGTTACATTCCAACGGTCAAGCAGTACTCGAGGTAGGAGTTGTAAAGATAAGTGATAGATGTTCCTTGGCTTGTGTGTGATCTCATGCCACTTCAGACTGGCTCCCAATGTCATGCATCCTCCTCTGAACCATTACACTTCACAAAGGAACCAGGCACGGGGGCAGCTGAATTATAGACCTGAGATGCAGCATTTGGTAGCACTTTGCAGTTTCCCATGACTGAAAATGAAAACCATAACCCCGGGTTTAGCGGCAAAAATATGGCCCTGGCACTCAATCACGCCGGCACATTTTGTACACTGGGTGGCTTTTCTAGCGGTTATTATTATTCACATTCCAGCCTTGAAATTAACGGCTGGTTCCCCACGATGGCAGTGCCTGGACCAGACGGCCACTCCAGTTTGGGTCATGCATGGTTTTGTTGCTGATTTATTGAGCTACATTTTTTTAATATAGATTTGCCGGAAATCGTAAAAGTTCCGGTTTTTCCACGAAGGAGTGTGCATGATTAAGCAGGACCGTTTTCGATTCAGCTGCCAAACGCATGTCATCATGAGTTATTAGACAGCTTAATGAGCGTCAGATTTGACTCTGAGAAGAGAAAACAGGTTAGATGCTGGTATTATATCACATCTCTGCCAAAAGAAAATTGTAGACACGTATTTCCTATGTGTCTATATCAAATTGCTCCTCTTCATTTTAATATTATTTTTTATGTATTTTTCCAGTCCTTGATAGTAAATGTGTTTTAAGATGCATTCAGGTTCATTGTCTAGCTAAATAAAAAAGGATTAACTTCTCATTTACCAGCTCCACTTTATAAATACCGAAGCCTTCTCATTCAGTCAACATTTCGACTTAAAAGTATAAGCGAGTGCCACTTTTTATCAGTACAATTTTTTTCATCCCTTTTGATGATCACTGAATTCACCAAAGTGCGTTTGCATCTCATGTTGACACAAAGTTAAGAACAACTGTTAACTAAATCCAGGGTTTTGTCTTTGAAAGCTCTTTTAGGCTCTCTAAAAGGACAGACCAGAATCTCTTCTATTATGGCTGAAACAGAGAAATAACCCATACAAGCTGAGGGTTTACAATTGGATGAACGCAGAAAAACTGCGCATGTCTGGTCAAGCAGCCTGAGGAGGTTGATTGGGATCACGGGGACTTCGCCAATCATTAATGGAAAATATTCCAAGCTGCATACTGGAGCTGTCCACCTGGTCTAACCCTCAAAAAGCTGACAACTTGAAGGTTTTTCCGCTATATTGAGTACCTTTTTTTAATTCTTTTTCAAGATTAGTTAGGAGCTCTGCACCTTCTGGGCCCTTCTCCCCCATTGTCACTTTGTTAGGTAGAAGATTGACTGGCTCACAGATGGATCATGGTGATTACGTAATCACCTCAACAGGGCTAACAACATGATGAGACATTGCAATGTGTAAATTCAGCCAAATGTTGAGATATAGTCTCAGGATGATGTGGAGTTATATCACAGAGCCACCATATCAAACTGTTGACTCTTTTTTATCTGAATACTCCCAAGAGTTTAGATCCAATACATTACATTCTGCTGGCTAACACCAGTTTTTTTTGTCTGTGTCACATAAATTATACTGTCATACAGAGATAATCTCTAATTGATAGAGACTGAATAAATCATTGTTCAAAAACATCAGGCTGAGACATAATCCCAATGGGTGATCTGCTCAATGTGTCACACTTGAAGAGTCTACAGTATTGTATCGCTGAGGGGCTAATCATGGTTTACCAGGTTTTTCCATTTACAAACACAAAAGAAACCACATCCCTTCCTACCAGTTTTGGAAAAATATGCATAAAATACCTAAATATACCTATCAGTCAATCAAAAAAAGAAATAGGTTAGGTGCCTACCTACCTAACCTCTGTCCTGTGTGTCCCCCCCAAACCACACCAATAAACATCCAGGACACTACAATATGGTGAGGAGGGGCAAGGGGATTTTTGGGTTCCCACAGCGATGCCACATGCTGACAGGTTTTATAAGCTAGGTCAATCTTGATTAAATAAACTATTACTTATTTAATTATTAAAATCTTTAGTTCATTAATTGGCCCAAAAAACAGATCAATTGCTACAGCCCTGATATGTTTATTTTACATCTAAAATATTTTCTCTCTCTAAGTTGTTTGGAAGCTCAGAGGTTTAAAATTAATCAGGGTTTTTACACTGAGAGTTACAGATCTTAACCCATCAGCTGTGTTATTACTCATATCAGTGCTGTTGGCTTTTCCCCCAAAACAGACGCTGCAGTTTTGTTTGTGGTTTGTATGATCGGTTGTGTGTGTGTGTGTATGCGTGTGTGCGAGTGGGCATCTGGGTGGCAGTGTGAATGACTGCCTTGGCAGGTTGGTGAGGTCAAACTTTTTATTTGACCAAACCCAGAGTGTGTGGACAAATACATGGCCTGCTATCACTGTAATGTTCATTAGAGTAGGTCACTGGCTCTGGTTCATTATGATTTGATCATTTATCCGGGCTCATTCAGTGGAGAATTAAAGTCCTAATAAAGGAATGGTAATGAGGATACCTTCTGTGATGTCAGAGGTGACAGAGATTTCATTATAATTGGATTGTAGACTGGATAGGGAGACGGGCAAGATCGTGCCTGTGCTTAGGAGATATCGAGACTGCACATTAATAAAGTGCAATAGGGACATATTTAAAAGAGTTCATACGCATGCTTGTACAATGTCATCCTCACATGAAGTATTATTAGTTTCATTCTTTTTCTGCATTTGGGAGAACTCTCTACGCTATGCTGTATCATGGAGAGATTTTAATGAGAAAAGGCCAGCGTGTAGCAGAGAGCAGTAATTGTTTCTGTGCTGCCCTCAGTGACAATGCCAAGTTAGCACAGCGTCAAGACTGATGTAAAGCCTGCCAGTTACACCGTTATTTTGATACGATCGAAAGGTTTATAAACCCTGTGCATCGATACCAATTCAATGAGGTGGTTTTTTTTTTGTGTTTTTGGTAAGTCAACATTTCCTGTGCAGAAAATCAATGTGAAGTTCTGGCTAAGAGAATGCAGACTTGCAGGCCACACTGGGTGTAAGAATCCCATTCAGGCAGAGTGATCTGCGCTGATTGGCGGTTTACTTACTCACAGAGATGGGGGGGAGAGGCTGTGGCAGAATGCTTGGATATCAGCCTTTGGATCGATTTGTCTGCAAAGTCCCACTGCGGCAAACCGGTACCATGGCTCTATGATCCCGCTCAGAGTCACATCCTTATTTTCAGGGTGCACACACGGCCATGTGAAAATCAGGTTTGCTTTACAAGGTCGTTTTGATATGTATCGGCATCTGACCCCTTAACCAAATAATTTGTACGGCCACGGAATGCTTGTATGCAATACAGGCCGGTCATTACCGTGCTTAAGGAGCCCTATTATGTACTTATAGAATATGCTAAACAGTTATTTTTTCTTAAGTAATTTGTTTACAGGAATGTATGCATGTGCACTGTAAGAGTGAAGGGCTCCTCTGACATGGAGAAGTGCTGCACTCTTTGGATGGCTTGCTTTGACAGAGTGCAGGTTTCCCTCAGTGCTCACGCGCATAGTCGCGGCCGCTTTTCTACACGCCTCAAAGCACCAGCCCTGGTCTCTACTTTTAATTAGTAGTAGAAGGATCTCACCATCTGCCCTTCTTACATGGCTTCTGAAAGAGAAACTAATTAAAGGCAAAATTGATTCATTTAAACCTCAACTACATGGATCTCCTTCGGCACTGACCCCCCCCCCCCCCGTGTGTTTCTATGGTGTTGCTGGTTTGTAGTTGTAATGGTGACCTGGGCATTTAATCCATTACCCAACATTTCCGATGCAGGAAGAATGAAGTAAAGACAAATGGACTGTATTACCAGTTTTCTATATATGTGCAGAAGCAGCTTCCAAAGAGACATAGGAAAAAGAATGAGCATTACATTATCTTACAAATGTACTATAGGCAACAATTTTCTAATACTTCCAAAATAAGACCCCACCAATGAGACCCATTTAGAAGCTGCAATCCAGATCCACTCTTGTCAATACAGGGCTCTGACTGTGAGGACTGGTCACTATGGAAACATGCAGTTTGTGACACGATGGGGGAAAGGCTTCTAAACCCCCTCTCCAGCCATTTTACCATAGACTTGTTCATATGCACCTGTATTAGAAGCCGTTTTCCCCACCATTTCACAAACTGCATGTTTCCATAGTGACCAGAGGGCTGAGTGGATCTGGACCGCAGCTTCTAAATGGCTGGCGTGGTCATGGGGGCGGGTTCGTCAGGAGAGAGGACCATCAGATAAAACAACAAACTGCGCTCACATAGAAATGGTCCATTGAACCCCTCTTTTCTTATCAAATGCATGCGCTCCTGTGAAATATTGATTTTGAATGATTTAGGCTTCCTGGTATAATTTGTTGATTGGTTATACGCATCCCCTCAGACACACAAACACACGCACATGCACTCAGTGTATACAGTATGGTATGCTGTAATTGAGAAAAGTGGCCCTGAAAGCATTACAGCAGCAGCGCTTTACTGTAATTATCAGTTTACTCTTTAGTGTTTACACTCAGCCATTTTTCTGCAGACAAACAATTTACTCAAATTCAACCTTTTTTACCCGCTGTGGGATTGTACACTGTTCTACCCCCAATAAGAGGCAAATGCATCACTGTACACAGAGTACAGGCAGAGGGAGGGGAAGAAAGAGAGAGAGAGAGACAGAGTAAGGAAGAGAAAGGAAGGGAGAGGGAGGCAGAGAAAGAGAGATAAAAGAGAAGTAAAGACAGAGAGAGGGAGAGGAAACAGGCAGAGGGGCAACAAAGAGAGGGAAAACAGAGAAAGAAAACAAGGAGAAATCAAGAGAAACAGGCCTAGAGAAAGAGTGTGAGGACAGAGAGAGAAAAAGGACCACACACATTGTCAAAGCCCTGAGACCAGCCAAGTGTCCTCACAGGTCATAGTAATCCTTGCATAGACAGGAAAGACACACTACACAAGTGAAAACAAGCTTAAAAATGTTTTCAGACAGGACCCTGAGGAAAATAAAAGCATATATCCAATCACATCTGATTCCGCAACTGTGTTTAATGACCAGACCCTATAAAATACACTTTAAATTATTCTACTCAGCTCCATGGTCAGTGGCAATTTTACCCAACTGCATTCTTCATTAAGAGCTTTGCCCAATGTCTTGTGAAGATATTATTCTCAAAACAGCACCCATTGGGCAATTAAATAAAAGCAAAATCAGGCAATGCATGACCAGGGATGCAGATGGAGCATGTTATTGAAATCTAAAATCTGCTACAAGGGACTCTGGTTTTGACATGACAGGGATGGTGGTGGTGGTTGTGGGTGTTTTTATGAACTCACAGAACAGACCTGTCAATCAAGTGAGATGCCACGCAAAACTCAAGCGCCTTGGGGATGAGACGCTTTTCCTTTCTGACTCAAGGAAATACATAAATAAATGAAAAATCAACAAATAGTTTTGGTTACAAAGAGCTGCAGGTCTTGGCACACAAAAGGCACAAGAGGGTTTTCCGAAAGACAGGGCGAAGATTAGAATTTTGTACTCTTTTCAAAAAATATTTACCCATCTCTCAGAGAAGAAATGAAGTGGAAATATCCGTTAGTTCAGCAGCAAACTTTCAAAAGGGCACTTTTTGAGTTTATTTTTTATTGAAATTCTCCTCCTCCAATCCACAGTACTGTTATTACAAGAGTCTGAAGGCTGTTCAGTTTCAAAGGGAGAATTCCATACGTTTATCTGTGCATTCTTTCCTTTGTCGCGTCTATTCTGCCAGTAATTCTAATTACTCAATAAACACTCAGAAGCTCATGATCAGACCCGATTCTGTCAGGTTGTAATGTCTTGTTTTGAGAACTTTGATTTTATAATGTGACATTTTTTTAATCCCTCTGTGAAAGTGCTGGGTATTTATGCAGTAATTAAATTCACCTGCAACCTGAAACCAGATTATCTCGGGGCTTTTCTGTAATTGGTGTGTTAACATCCCTGTCGCTCTTTGCTCTTCAGGGTTAATGGTGCCAAGCGCAGTGCTAGATCCGCACTTTTTGACCACGGTGTTGGGTACATTACAGGCTCCGCACTTCATCACTGTGTTGTGGGGTACGTAATGTACCTACGTCGCAGCTTCTTTCTGCGCTTCTTTGCTGCACCCTGGCCCCTGGCCCAGAGTGACGCTGAGCGTGGCTGCCAGGGCGCGGGGACAATGACATACTGCCGTTTGTTCTCTTATCGGAGGAGGGAGTCTTTGGAAAGTCACAGGGGGGTGTGGAGAGGAAAGAGCAGGTCAAGGAACGGGAGCTCCGTGCTTTCCCATTCACAAGGGAAACACCGCGCGCTTGCAGTCAAAAAGTAGCTCCCTCAGCCACCTTTTATTAGTGCAGGGCCACGCCCACTCTACAAGCGCTGCTCACAGGGGAGCGCCACACCCTCCCTCTTGCAGTGGACTCCTCCCGCACTGCTACACTCCAGCTCTGGGTTTTTGCCATAGCAGAAAGGGTGGCTTCTCCAGAATGTCCACTGTGTGCACATGCGCATAAGGGAGGGAAGGAGAGGCAGAGATCGAAAAAGGAAGGAGAGATCGCTAAGAAAGAAAGGTCCAGATCCAATCTAACCGCACTGTGCCGTGTCCAAAACTCAGAGTACTGTAACTGAAAATTTAAGCAGATGCTTCATATTTTTGGTTTGTCTCACAGCATTTGGCACTGTCAACAAAACACATGCTCACAAAATAAAGGTAACACTTAAAAACCTTGTTCAAGGTCACAGACAAAGCACACTGTGGTTAGTTTGAATAGGGGCCTACATTTTTTCTTAAGTGAAGAAGACACTTGTATTGTTTCAGTATTACTAACTTGAGAGCAGGCAGAGGAAAGATTCCAGTTTCAGCAGGAGGAAAAAAAAAAAAACGAAGCTGCTTGAAATGATTTCCGAGCAAACAGAAGGAGTTCACTACAGCGGAAGTTTCCAGCCCATCTGAGCGTGTTTCATTTTCCATGCATAACGTATTAGCCACCGAATCAGCTGAAAATGCCAAAGCGTTTCGGGAGTGTTATACACCACCAATTGGGGAAGCGACTTAGACCCTCTACCGCACGGCAACTCACACCACATCTAATACAAATCCTGCAATCTCCATGTCAGGAATTATCCTCTGCGCTTATTTATTTATTTAGACTATAAAGAGCCTCTGGGAACTCTCCGCTAGGTACCAGCATAGACCTGTGCCCAGATGAAATGAACGCCGTGCCCATTGGCTGACGCTGTACGGAGCGTGAAAAGCTTCACACGTCAGCAGCCCCTCTGGGGGAATAAGAAGACTGATGTTGTCCTGGTTGGCACGCACGCTGACAGCTTATGCTGATCTCAGTGCAGTGTGCTTCAGCTCCATGTGCAACGGGGGGGTGAGGGGTGGGGGCATACCCCCATCCATCTCTTTAATCCTGACCACCATAGACAGGATTGACCCATAATCTTCCCCTGACAATGCAAACAGGTTTAGGGTAATAATAATAATAATAATAATAATAATAATAATAATAAGGGGATGATTACATGTCCAGACTGTGACAGGCAGATTTGGAATTTGACCAGGAAATCCTTGTAGCAGCAAAGAAAGTAAAATGATATTGTGAAAATGCCAGCAAAGCATACAGAAACATTGGCTTCCTTCTGATAAATGTATAATTGGTTGTAATCATTTGATGGGCTGATTGAGTTTGGTGGAAGCATTTTCTTGGGTGTGAGGCTTTTGATGTGGGCACATTGGGGTGAAAGGGAGGGCAGAAATTGCATGTTATCTGTTGTCATTTCTTTCAAGTGCTCTCTTTATGGCCTCTTAGAAAGGACAACAAAACAAGGGGGTAAGATTACTAAATGAAACAGGGAGAATTCTGGGAAATGAATGATTATTTTGGAACGGTCTAGGCCCTTCCTGACCCCTGATGCTTCGTGCATTTCACAGATTTTCATGAATGTCATTCATGCCAAGTATATTATAGAAAGCTTTTCTCCTCCATTTCTGAGCTCTCAGTTGACACACACATGCATATGCACAACTGTGGACACTTGCATACACACTCACATATGTAAGGATACAGGCACAGCCAATCCCCCTGCCACAACAAAAAAACAAAAAAACACACATACACACAGACACACGCACGCACGCACGCGCACACGCACGCACACACACACACACACACACACACACACGCACACACACTCCATGTGTTGTTTAGTTTCATGGTATTTGGTATTTCATGTCAGGAAGAGACATGAACTGTGCCTCATGAATTACAGTTTGCTTTACTTTTTATTACATTACGACAAAGGGACCTTTTTTCAAAACTTAACAGTGCATTGCAAAATCCTGTACTCATGTTTTACAGGACTTCCATGTGATTTACAAAAATGCAAAAATTATGCGCACAGCACTCTAAATTACCCTCTCGTTCTTTTATAGATAATTTTCAAATGGTAATATCGCTGTTGAAAAACACTTAAATGTAATTACATTTGTGAGTTTTCCATGCGAAAATGCGATGGAATGTAATTGCTGATCCTGTAAACACTTTGTAAAAAGACTGTGGGAACAGCTGCACACGTGACACCACAGAGCAGGCACAACAGTGTGCCCAGCACGGCCATGGACAGGTTGTGGCCGCGGTCAGGAGTGGGGCAACAAAACTGTTTCTAACAAAATCAGACCAAGCGGAGATGGTCATATAATCAATAGAGACCTGTTACATGGCAGTGTTTTAGTGGTAAGGAGAAGGGCTTATAACCAAAAGGTAGCCAATTTGACTTCCCGCTGGGACACTGCTGCTGTACCCTTGGGCAAGGTACTTATCCCGGAATTGCCTCAGTAAACATCCAGCTGTATAAATGGATAACCTGTAAAAATAACCTATGCATGTTTCTCTGGATAAATGATAATAAATGCTGACAATAATGTAATGCAATGTATAAGTGATAGTACAGGCTCATCATCTATTGTTTCCATAATCCATTCATTTTGTACAGAGGACTGTAGAGTGTATGCAGTAGCATAATATTGGGCCCAGTAACAAACATATAATGAAAAATAGATTATTCTGTGACATTTAAGAAGAGAGAATTTAGTTGTGGACATAGCTATATTCTCACAGAATTAAAATGATTAACAATGATTCTGTTGATTTCCTTTTGTTTAGTGGTTAAATGAATGGTTTCAAGTGATTTCATGAATAATCTCTGTTTTGGTAAAAAAAAAAAAAGTTGCTTTGTAAAGGTATATTAATACAATAAACCTAGATAAACTAGCTAAACCAGCTGTATTTATCAGTTTAAAAATTAAAAATTAAAAAAAAAAAATGTGTCAATGGTTCCATTGGTTATGGCTTAGCAATTGTTAGAGTAAAAACTGCAATAGGTTGGAGTGCCAAGATGCAATGCGAGAGAGAGGAAACTGAAAGCCTGGTTGAGTCTCATTCACCCAGGCCGACTCTTACACTTAATTTGCAGGTAATTACAATTAGCTTCATCAGTCAGGGCAGGGCCAGCAGCCTCAGACTAATGATAAAAGGCCAGTCAGGTGCCAGAACAAACAACCTGTGATTCATGAGGTGACTCAATCCTCCAATAAAACGCTCACGGTCGTTCTCTGAGACCCCCACGCTATTTGTTCTTGGCACAACCGTCATAATTTGGTCCTCGCTGAACACGTCTCTGCGAGCTCACAGGATGCTCACCTTGCAGGCTGTGATGAGTCTTCCATTCAGGGCTGTGACATCTCCATTATGGCTTAGAAATTATTCCAGGAAGGACCATGGAGAACACAGCCTCGAAGCTTAATAATCGCTACTCCTTCACTGACTTGTACAGAGTAGGAGAACTGGGACGCATCCTCTGTAATGACAAGGGGATGGCCTTATGGCCTGTGGTTTTGCATTTCAAAAAAAAAGGGCCGAAGAGGCAGATGCTTGTAGGTGAGGTTCACACCTGTTTCGGACAAGCCTGCATCAGCAATGAGGAAGAGAGTCACAGTGTGAGGAAATATTAAAAACAAGATCATAAACATCAGAGCTACCAGAGCTATCCAGAGATTTGATGGGATTTAGGTCAGTTTAAATAGACTGACGACCCTGTCTGACCCCTGGTAGATGGACCTCATAGACCTTGTAATCACTAAAGCGGTACATTAACACATTGACTTCAGCTTATACTGGACCCAGTTTGCCAAAACTGATATTTCTAGCCTGGGATTAGATTGCTCTCATCAAATAACATATATATGTTGCTCTCATCAGATAACATAACATGGTATATGTTTGTAAAGAGAAGTCAGAGACAGCAGTAATAATAATAATAATAATGATTACAATATTACTATTTATAACATAACATTAATGTAAAGATAAAGATAACAGAGTGTTGGTGACAGAGTGACAGAGGAAGTGAAATTATGGTATGTAGGTCTGTACCAGTATCCTCTGCATCGGTGACTTGCACGGCTTGTCACAGGCAGAGGAATGAATGAGGAGCATTGGAAAGCCATAGGAATTCACTGTATTTCCATCATCATTTATTAATATTTCAATCCTTTTTTTAATGGATGGGTAGGTGTCATCAAATCATGCTTATTTGGTCTTTTTGCCTCACCAACGGTCATAAACTGAAGTTCCCCTTGTTTGTTGGCAGCCGTCTCAGGTGATGGATCGGAAGCAGAGCCAAAGCTTTCCCTGAACATGTTCGGACTGCCCTTCCCGGGACCCGTGACAGAGACGTCTTTCTGACAATACGGCTGCACCCCGTACGTGCTGTCTGTTGTGCAACCGGCGGATGGAAACTCTGCCAAGGCTGGGGTCAAAGTCGAGGTCATTGAGAAGCCTCCGCTTTCACAGTCATTTCTTTGTATTTTCTTGAAGGGTAGTGGGAGGGGGAAGCTGAGAAAATATGGATCATGGGTAAGTTTGTTTAGTACAGCCAGTCCTGGGGGATGGTGAATATAGGAAGCAAAAAATGCAAAACAAACGCCCACAGTCGCAGGGACCCTCCCCTCGATGGTTTCTTTGGAAACTTTCCAGCTCTTGCAACACGATTGGCTGGCAGAGCTCATTGGCTTCTCCTCTGCCCTCCTGTCTGTGCTGTCTGATTCCCACAATGCCCCAGGAAGACAGTTTAGTCAAGGTTTGTTATGCATTTGGATGTGGGTCTGCATAGACAGCCATGTATTGATTATAGTGCCCATTTATACTGCCTTGGGGGGGGGGGGTATTTTATTGAATTGGAATGGATGGGGGAGTAGGGAGGGGGTACAACTCTCCCTTTGAGGGTACAGTCTCTTCATGGTGTCGCCATGCGCACACAAATCTGAAGCACCTGGGTCTCAGGTCCTAATCTGCCACAGCCAGACCAACCTGGCGACAGTGTCACAGTGAGGTTATGAGTAGAATCTGCCCCAGGCTTGTCACATGCACACACACACACACACACACACACACACACACACACACGCACACACACACACACACACACACACACACACACACGCACACACACACACACACACACACACACACATGCGTGCACACACCCACAGATGCATTAGTAGAAAACCAGATGGATGACAGGTTGTGATACTAAAGCACATCCTGAGAGACTCTGTAAAATAGAGATGTGCCTCCAATGGGAGTGTTGAGAGGTGAAACCAAGGGGCCTAAATGGATACAGAATGGCATGAGAGACACTAGACAGATAATCCCTGAAGGTGTGTCTTCAACACAGCCTGATGCCTGCCCCCACCAATATGCTGAGCCTGAGAATGTGGGGTCATACATCAGAACCAGATCTTGCACTGACAGGCACTGATGTATGGATATGGATCCGTGGTATGGTATGGATCCAGAGGAGCACAAACACACACACACACACACACACACACACACACACACACCGCAGGAATCAGGGCAAGGGGGTGTCTTTGCATTGTGAACAATGACATTGCACAAGGCAGAGATAAAAAAGGGAAACAAAGAAAAACAGAACGATAAGGACAGCGAGTGCAAAAATAGAAAGACGGAAAAGAACAGAGGATAAAATAAGAAACGCAAGTGGTGAGATATACTTGCTTTGACCTTTTCCATGGAGGTACAGGCCCTGTGTAATCAAGACGGTGGCCAGGGGAGAGCTGAGGATTTGCAGGTTTACAGTGCAGTCAACACCATGCAATCCTTTCAGCTGTACTGTCCAGAGCTCTGTTTCTGTATGAATACACCTTTCAACATATAGTGCTTCCTAATGAGGGTCTCCATTCACACTACAACACTCATAAATGGAGTTTGTGTGTGTATGTGTGTGCGTGTGTGTGCGCGTGTTTGTAATCATGTGTATCTTTGAAAGTTACATATGTGTGTCTTTGTGTGGGTTTATGTGTGAGTGTGCATGCACATGTCCACTATACCTACAACTAGAAATATTAATATAAAAATATTAGCAATTTTTATGCCAACATGCTTCAAATGTGCATTTTTAGTTATCATTTATCTAATTCATGTGTACCTATTATAAAATATGTATCGTAGCCTGAGAAAAATGCATGTTTGAAAGGCTGTCACTTGAATACATCCTTGCAAAGTAACTAAAAGAAAAGAATGTTGATGTCATTATTCATGCTGGTGTTTCTGAAGATTACTTCCAAAATACCCCTTGGGGGATCAAGATAACTTATAAACATGTGTACAGACCATTGCTCTCAGCTTTAATTTTATATCTGAATGCTGTAGCCCGCACCTGCAAGAGAAGGGCAAAATGTTCTTTTCAATAAATGCGCCATATGCCCCAAACACAAGCCCTACAGTTACACCCAAGATGTTTTTTTCTGAATTCCATAAAGGTCAGTTCCTTTTTGTAGACAGGCAGACTAAGGGAGAATTAAGTTTTGTGTGTGTGTGTGTGCGTGTGTGCATGTTTTTTTTTTGGGGGCGGGGGGGGGGGGGGGGCTCTTTAACCATTTGCCATATTCCTGTGTGAGTTATTTTCCCATCACTCGTTCACTTCAGTGAAAGTATGCCATTCAAATGTCTGTTCTTTCCTTTTTCCTGACTGGCACAGAGACTCAGTTTTATAGTAGCTTTTGCTTTGTCAGGTTTTATAGCAACTTGGGGCAGAATCCATTTTTTCTACAAATATATTTTTTTAAAAGAAATAAATCATGCTGAATAGAGATTGATTGATAATTTCCATATCTCACCGCTGCATTTTTAAAGAGGCTTTCATCACAGTTGGCATACTTTATTATTATTATTTTTTTCACTTTTTTGTCACTGATTGGTTTGAAAGAGAACATTGTGAAGGACACATTTTTTACACCAGTGTGTGGGTAGTGATTTTAGAAATGCAGAAAAAGGCATTAGAACAACACAGGGAAATCAGTCTCAGGAAATCATCTTTGATGCAGAGCAGATGAAAAGCACTGATCTGAAACAGATACCAAGCACTTTTCCTGCCTTTAGTTCTTAAAGGCTGTGGAAAGGCATTTTAAAAATAATTGTTATAATTTTTTTTACTAGTTCAGATAATTTGCATTCCGCAAATGAAATAAGTTAAATAAGCACACTGGAGTTTTTTTTATGTGCTTATCTGTTTATTCATTTAATGTTGCACTAGCTGGACCGGTTTCTTATGATTCTGTGAATAACAGAAACCCTAGGGTCATTTAGCATGAGAGAGAAGGTGCCGGGGGGGGGAAGGGGGGTCTTTACAATAGCACTTTAAATGCCGAATTGCAAATGATTTGTGATGTAAATTCAGATTTTTTTTCCCCCATCTAAAAAGATGGAATTTGGTGTAAATTAGATGGCAAAAATGTTTTAGTAAACCACCTACTGAAGTGATGTGGGAGACACAGCACATGTAGGAGAGATTCATGCAAATGTAAATAGAGATCTCTTCTTGATATGTTATAAGATATAGCACACAGTGGAAATGATGTTTGGGTCAGAGATATGGAGTTATACTGTGCAGTTCAAATATGTAGTTCAAAAATTACTGAGCTGCTAGCATTTGGTATCAGCAAATGCACAAAGTCTACTTAATAGAAACAAAGCAACCAGGCACTGTGCAATTATGAGCACCAGCCTTAGTAAGAGTTAAATCTGGATTTCCTAACCATTGTTAGGAATTGTTGGCCTAACCCAATGCTGTGTGCTACACGGGCACAGACAGAAACTCAAAAATTCCACTGAAGCTCTAAAATTACATTTAGATTAGATCGAGAAGGCTAGTTAAATTACGTTTGTAAAACTAAATACGTAATTGGAGAAGGAAGTTTAAAACACTCAAACACAAAGTTTAAGACACGCTGTCTATTTTATCTGAGTCAAACACATTCCTATCAATGTAGGTATAGCAGGAAGGGCCGTCATGATAATTTGATATGCATAATAATATGCCTGTTTACAGAGCACCCCTGCTTTTGAGTTTGATGACCTCAGATGAGTGTAGAGTTGGTCCATATGTGCCTGCTCTCAAGGTTTCTTTTACATTCAGTTCTTTGGTAGGCCTGGTGGAATTGCTAGCTACACACAGACACACACACACACAAATACATTTCATTTCAATTCAATTAGTAATTTAGCAGATTCTCTTCTCCAGAACATACACACCAAGCACAGACACACTTCCACAAACAAACATGGTTCCTTAATACGAGTTCAGTTTGTAATTCCCAAACATTGTAGGCTTAGTCAAAGCTGTGCGGGTTCCATTTAAAATGTGGGTGCCATTTAATTCAGATACAAACTTATAAAGTCCTCTAAAATATATTTAGATGAAATCAAGCATGCAAATTAAGTAATATGTTTTGAATTAAATACATACAGGTGACGAAAGGAAACTGTGACACAAGAAAATGCATCATTTTTATGGTTAATTTTGTGAAGTTATGAATATGCAAAATGTGTTGTCTCTGTTCTACTTGTAGTTTGAGGTAGTCATAAACAGTGCTGTCTATAATAGTGAAAAAGGACTGAAACATCATGTCTTGCTTTCATTTCTCTCTCATTTCTTGACTTGTTCCTCTGCCACAGTTTTCAAGACAGACAAAAAAAGAAATGCTACCCCGTGTCATATAAACCCAAATCTTTCAGAATAACAATAAAGTACACACTTATGAGCTATCTGACAGTAGAATTGGACTCAGGAATAGCTGTTTTTGACAGTGACATTCTTGCAGATACAGGGTGACAAAAGGTAACATGAATTAGTGACAGTGTGACTGGAAAGCAGTGGGGAATTATTAGACAGAGAATTAGTCCTCACACCAGTCTGCTCCTTGGGGTGCGTTCAATCTAGCCACAAGGGCACTTTGTCCTGAACTCTGAGTGACACATTTACTCAAGTATTAGATTTTTTTGTTTCCCATTCATGCAGTGTGCAATATTCTCTGTGACCAGAAAACTAGTGCTGACTTTTGCTAAAGTTTAGAGCAAAGAACCACAGCAGTTACACTGAATGCACCCCACTCCCCCCCACCCTAAAACCCAACTTGTATCCACCACTGCCGTCACAATGAAACATACCTGAAGGTATTCAGGAAAAGAATCAGCCCTGACTGTGTTAGTTTTACAATAATGAAAAGCACATAGGTTCCAGTGTCCCACAGTTCTGTGATTCAGTTGCTATGTACATAAACTGACGTGGGGAATGTGTACAATGGTTAGCATAGTAGCATGACATCATCTAGTCAACTGCAGACTCAAATCAGGAAGCACTTCATTTTCAAGGAGAAGGTTCAAAAAGCAAATCTTAGCTCAGCCGCACATGACTCTTCGAGGACGTGTACCCCCACTACTTCACAACCCAGAATCCTTCACACTCTGGCATGAAGTGAAGGGAGTACCCACTACTATTTAATGCACATTTCAGTAATGGCGATTGACACCTAGACAGGGCATGCCAAAAGGAATCTAGCTGGACAATTTCTTTTTTTAATTTCTTTTGTGTCAATAAATGTTTTTGTGGGGTGGTTAATTATACATCTTTGTTATGAGTCATTTGTCACTGAGTGATTTCAACAATTTTCTCCTCTCATGCTAGGATGGTGATGGAAATATGATTCTTTCTTATTTGATGATTATTAGCCATTGACAACTGTCTTTTTGAAAATAATAAAAAAAATCTCAGATCAAATTTGCCTTTGCTCTTTTTTTATCAAACTTTGTTTATTAATACTGTATAGATATATCAGACGAAACCTTCATGCCCCCTAATAGATCTCTAAACAGAGCATGCTCATTTTCCAGTCCGATCATTTCAGATTATTTTAGCTTCCAGGCTGAATATTGACCAGTATTTTGGTAGGCATGAGGCCATGGCTAGCTGCACACACACACACACACACACACACACACACACATGCAGTGCAGGTCTGCTTATCTCTTCCCGCCGCTGTGTGTTGGAGGGCTTTATGGTGACACAGGAAGAGAGAGGTCTGCAATGTGTGAAACACACCGCTTCGCCCCGTGATGGATTGATGGACTGTCCTGATGTGTTCTTGGAAGATACAGTCCACTTTTCCACCCTCTGTTTTTCTTTGTAGACTTGCCAAAACCGCAACTCTGACATTCTTCCACAACCTGCTGAACAATAACACATTTCTCCTGCCAAACTATTATGTGGTAGGACAGATTACAAAAATATATTTCATGTTAGATGATTTTTTTTTCAAATCCCTTCACCCTATTGTACATCCCCACATAATGGTACATCCCAATATATCCCTCTGTAGCTAACTAACAAAACCACTAGTAAGAAAATGATTTTCTTTGGAATAATAAAGGAAGAAAAAAAAGATAGGATTTTTTTTTCGCATCGGAGACAGCTATCCTCTTTCCTGTCTTTTTTTCTCTCCACTGTACATATGATTTACTTCTTTGTCCCTTCATTTTCCTTCTTTTCTTCCTTGTCCCTGAGAGAATGGTTCTCTCTGATTATTCAGCCATCAGGGGGTCCATCAGGTCCAGAGGCAGAGTGCTGACATGTTCCACTCAAATTAGCCAGGGAGGGGAAAATCTGACTAAAGCCAGCGGGTAAGTGGATACCCAGTGAAGTTCGGGTGGGGTGGTTCTCGTGCCTGTAAGATTCAATCAAAACCCTCCAGTCAACTTTATGGAAAAACTCCAATCTAAAAAAGAAAAAAATACAATTACAATAAAAATTACATTGTCATGGTATGACAATAAAATAACCCCTTTATATATGTAGATCTGTGAAGCTGTAAGTTATCTATTTAGATTGAATAGCACTTTCACCTTAAGATGATACTGTCTTAGACTGCTTGGCGACAACACTGTATAGTTTTAACTTTTGGAGATTTGATAATACTGAGGGCAAAAATGAAAGTTTAATGACCAAAGTTCATTACCACCAATATATCTAACCGGTGCAATGCATCAAAAGATGTATTTAAGCTTCACTCTTCCTTGCACCCTCCTCTCCTATCCGCGAGTCTCTTCCCCAGGTCATGTTTGAGGTTCTTCTGCCTAGCTGCGTTGGACCTTCTCCCCTACTGGATCAAGGGTTACAGAAATCTAACAAACCTGCCTTGCATACATTTTAAATCTCCCAGCATGTACTGAAATCTTTAAGAAAAAAAAATTGCCTAGTCCAAGTGAACAACGATCTCTAGTTTACCAAGCCTTAGGGAAGAGAATACGGTATAACTCACCATCACTAAAAAACATAAAAAACAAACCAAAAAAAAAAACTTTTACTTACCCTGAGGCTAAACGATTTCATCCAAATGATTAATGATTCATACCGCAGTGCGTAGCATGGTTTACATGCACCCTGTGTTCATTCAGTTATTTACTGCAGATTGCACAATTGTTCTGTTATTGCTAATGTATGGAGAACCCCGCAGAGCGACTAAAAGTTAGCTCTCATTTAAAAAGAGTCCTGGTGGGCCCGTGGAGGAGGAAAAAATGCGATGGACCACCTCTTCAAGAACCCGTCAACATCATCATAGGACAGCCCACCACAATGTAACGTTAGATAAGGAGATAAAATGGATTTCTCTGCCCTAAAAATGTCTATCTGCCACTGTGTTTGTGCCTGGTGTTTATGCCTTCTGTGTTCAGAGAATAGGGGACTCGGCCCTAACGCAAAGCTGTAAAATAGCTTTCTGAATTATTCAATCGGACAGATTGCCTTTTTTTTCTTTAAAGAGGAAGACCCTCTGAGCCGAGACTAGAGAGATTAGCGAACACAAAGCCTGAGACAGGCGGAGACATCTCTGAAAAAAAAAAAAAAAACTGAAACAGGCAGATAACAGCTCATTTACCCTTCTGCAGAAAATGTATCATAAATGACTACTTTTAATCCCCACCTCGGCTGCTTTCCTCCCTTCCCTGAGCAGATATTTTAAAAGAAAGGAAGTCTGTTTATGGTTCTCGTCTTGACAGCTGGGGTCTCGCATTCCTTCGGCATTGCGGAGATGTTTAGGAGAGATACTTGTGGATTAAGGGGAATTAGCAGTGTGAGGTATGGAATACCAGCGCAGTGTAGCATCTCTCCCTGATAGCAGTGTGACTTCCTTCTGCAAACTCGACGAGAACCCGGCCTAAAGAAAGGACATTAATCTCTCTCTTGTTTTCCTCTCTGTTGCGTCAAGCAGTTTTGCTGATGAAGACTACTACCCTGGCCACAATGCATCAGTACTCACTCCTGTTTTATTCATTTTTATTTTTTTAGAAAGAAATTCCATCATAATAAAGGCTTTTAAATTTAAATTTGTAGTTTTCCCCCCAGATTCAATCAAATCTCTTAAATAAATTGAGGGGAAAGTGATATTCAATCCAATAACACAGAAAAACAAATATAAAGACTCTTTCTCCAATTACTCTGGTGCAATACATCAGACTAGCTTCTTTCTTCATTTATTTTTAAGGAAAAAAGCCAGGTTCATTCAAACTGTTATATATTTCTGAAACACCTTATAATATACTTGTGTCCAAAAAATTCCATTTATTTGTTGGTATTTCTTTTTCTGCTGTATTTAGCAATTCCGATTGTTCAGTCAGCTTCTGCAGAGCAACTGCACAAAAATAATTTAAAAATCTTATCAGGCTCCTACGCTCCTTGATTGCAGTTGATCTCCTGCTCACTTCAATAGGCTCGTTTTTTGGCTCATGCCCGTTCCTCTCTTTCCCTCTCCTGCTTGCTTTAGCAGATTTTTATCAGGGTGATTGAATGCGGTGGCTTTAGTGATCCATTAGTGCCTGCTCCGCACGCTGAAGGCTGGTGTAACGTTAAGCGCAGAGTGTAAACAGAGCTAATCAGAGACGCCAGAAACCGACACTCGCATATGCTCTGGGGAGGAGGAGGAGGAGAGCGTGTGGTTTCTTACTGGCTGAAATGTGGCCCCGTCCAAAGCTGTGTGTCTCCGACCCTTCTGGTGGGCAAGCCGTGGGTAAGCCTGGACACCTCCAGATCTGCTTGACATTTTGGTTTGGGAGTCAGACTCACCCGGGTTAAAAGCTTGCAGGTGGGAATCCTTGACCCTTCCCCTGTATCATCGAGGAGGTATGAACCTGGGTTTTGTAAGCATACAGTTGTATAAATGAGTAATGGGTAAAATGTAAGCTATTTAAGTAGCCCTTGATAAGAGCATCTTCCAAGCGAATGAATAAAAGGGTATTAGAATGATAATGGTGTAATAACAGACAGTGCTTGGCAGGGGAGTTGGGGTAGTCCATCCATAGTGCAATCCATCAGGATGACAAATAGAAAAAACGGCCAAAAAAAAACATTACGTGTCTCGGTGAGGCTCTGCTGAGCAGACACACCCTAATCCCCCCTTTCCCCGTCACTCTCACTCCTAGATACAAGCCTGTCAGGATGGCCATTCAGCATAGACAGGCAGCACAGTGGAGGTAACTGGCTATGACCCCAAGACCTGCAGCCTGTGGGTCTGACCCAGAGAGGGACTCACCTGCCACACACTGCACTGTAGTAGTTTTTATTGCAAAACCAAGTTGCAAATATAAAATGCAAAATGTAATCTGCCTCTCAGCCCAAGCAAATAATTCAATAAAGGAAATCATGGTTAGAGGGGTATGGATATACATAATGGAGGTATTTCATATAAAATAAGTAAAAAAAAAAACAAAGCTATGAAAATGCAGCATTTTAACGATAAGTAAAAATAAAATTAATTTATTCTCTCTCACACCTTTTCTCGATCTCTCCTCTCACACTGGCTTTGTGAGAATTACAGGACTTATCAGTGTTTTAGGGTAGGAACCCTATTAGTCCAACTCTGTCTGTCTTTATTCTTTGACAGTAAAACAGGGGAGTATACAGAAGAAGGAAGAAAACATAGGCTCATATAGTAGTAAAAATAAATGAATGAACAAAGATGATAAAATGTCAATAATGAATTAAAAACCTGTGCGTGTACAGGCCTGAGGAATTCATTGCAGCATATAGGCTGGCTCCCAGTCAGAGTGGACAATGCAAAACTTTGTGGAGGGCTGCAGACATGCACTCTCCAATGGAAGTGAAGTTTTGCCACACAGGAGCAGGAGAGTGTCTGTCCCCCTCCTGGAGGCTGCCAAACAATGCCCCACTTCCCAAATGAGTGGGAGACCTCCAATGGAGAGCATTGCAGGACAGCATTGCATGCAACAATACAGCCAGTACGTTTTAGCAGTACATGTCGCAGAAATGCTCGTTTTGTGTGTGCATTTTTGAGCAATTGCTTTCACTGTAACCATTATTAGGATTAATGGAAAGTTTGGGTCACACAAGCATATCAGATGGCCTAAAGGTGTGACAACGCTGTTGCTGCTTTAAAAAAGGATGCTTGCTTCGAGGGTACATCTGGAATTTTATTTCTGCAAGTTATACAATAAATACTGAAATTTTTGAAAAAAAAAAAAAAGATGCAAAAGAACAGAAATGCAAAAAAAAATCTAAAAAGATGCCTTGTCTCCATTGTTGCTTTCCATGACTTGCTTTACAGTGTCATAATTACATATAGATTTGGTTGGTTTGTATATAGTCTTTCTAAAATCTCTCCCATTTCCCCTACTATTTCTCTATTGATAACGATGATGATGATGATGATGATGATGATGGACGAGTCACGCTGATGTGAACCTCAGCAGAGGCATTTTAAAGGAACACCTATGACTGCAGTCCCCTGGGAGCTCATAAAACTTGGCCTGCCCTTTGTGAAATGAGAACGATGCACTAAATGGAATGTCATCAAAGCCGGTGCCAGCCAAAAGAGCAAGGGCTCAAGAAGGTCACTCTCAATGCACACTTCTCAGTTCACTGGCTGGGTGCAGTCGAGTGTCCTGTTGTGAAGACTCTAGTTGCAAAACTTCCAAACTCTTGATATTTCCTACTTCCTGTTCAAATGTATTACTTTCTGCTCCCCGCATCCCCTGCACAGTTGTCAAGTGAATCACTGTCATTTTGTGATGCCTTGTTTTGACTGCTTCTAAATTTGCTTCGTATAAATTGTCATGTATTTTTTTCAACTGACTGTCTATTTGTTTTCTAAATATAACAGTTGATTGATAGTTTGATTTGATAAGAACTAAAGCCTGTCTCCCGATCTCTCTGAGACACTGTGGATCTCAGCACAGCTACTGAAACAGTGCAGGCTAAGAGCAGTTGTTTCACTAATGCTGGGCTGCAGACAAAAGATTAGGGTGAAGAATGAGCTAGGAAGGTCTTTTTTTCCCCCTCATTTTTCCATAAGTGGGTTTAAAATGAATGTGGAGGTCAAACTTTAGATAACCGAGCCCTTTAAAAGGAGCAAAATGTTTTTTTTTTTATTGTTTTTCAGTGTCATTTCTCTCCACAGCATTGGGAGTATTACTGTAGTTCTCAGATTTCTCTGCCAAGACTTTTTTTCACTGTTATATCTCAGATAACGAATGTATAGCCACACTATCCATGCTCTTATCACAATGGAGTGGTTAAGACATAACAGTAGCACAATGTTCCTTTAACACTAAGGCAATTTTTAGTGTTGGATTTTAGAACATGTTCAGAATATTAATCTTCAAAGATTTTGACTTCCGATATCAAAAAAGTAGTGGCAAATACTCACAGACAGGCAATTTGTCAGCTTTTCTAAATGATGATTAGACGTTCATAGCAGTTAATATACCTATTTCTGAAATGACCACACTAATCATTGTGCTTGTTCTTGACAGATCTGCTTGGACTGTAAATGGCTTCATCTCCTTCCTTACAAAGGTGTTTTATGGCAGCAAAGAGTATCAATGCCAAAGCAATTAACTTATATGATATATAATAATATATCATATAAATATATGTTTTTCCCCATTTCCAATAAAGGTGTGTATGATGTAAAGGGGAAAAATGTATAAGCAAAACTGACAGAAACAAGTGACAGTAATATGTACAAGCCAAAAAGGAACAGTCACTCTCCCTCTTTCAAATAAAATAATGATCTTTATCCCTGGTCATTTCTTCAA
Organism: Megalops cyprinoides; assembly: GCF_013368585.1. Classification (NCBI taxonomy): domain Eukaryota; kingdom Metazoa; phylum Chordata; class Actinopteri; order Elopiformes; family Megalopidae; genus Megalops; species Megalops cyprinoides. Next base: position 12,717,990 of record NC_050596.1, read on the forward strand.
ACGTAGCTGTAATAATAAGGAGCAGGGCTGGTATCCCAGACAGGCAACTGTTGAACCCTTGGTTAAGGTACTTGATTTGACTTGACTTAATTATTATCCAGGTAAATAAATGGATAACGTAAAAGCTGTAAGCTGCGCAAGTTTGGACGTCAAGGGTAACATGAACAAAACGTTCATACCTTTGCCTTCTCAGTGCTAGCAGTTTGCCAAGCACCACATTTCTCTATGCTCCTGGAGAAAAAAGCCCTCCAGTTTAAGTGCACACACTTAAAATGTATGAGGCATTTACTACATGTTCAAAGATGATAAATAATACAATTTTTAGTTTAAGTATTTATTTTCATCTTAAATATATAATTGTGACATGATATGAGTCATGATACATAACCTGTGAAATCTCATAAATCTGGAAAAAAATGCAGTCATTTATAAGAGTACCTGCACTGACAAAATATGAATTTTTCACAACTTTGCTATGGATAGCTTGAACCAGAGAGCAATATAATATGATCTGAAACTTCTAAGATTAACCATATTGAATAGGATAACACTGGGAGAGGCCATGTTGGTCACAATACATGACAACACCATTTTCCATTAGTGATCCATTAGTGCTACTAATATCATAATTACCTTCCTGTTTATTACTGATTAACATAAATATTTGATCCTATACTTGAATGAATGTGGCAGTTTATCCAGAAATGTCTGGTTAGCTCATGATGATCGGAATGTTTGCCTGTCTAGTTTTGCTAGATCAGTTCTAAGTTCTCACATAGGCATTGTGATATTGGATTAGCTAAATACCTATGCTTTCATTTCAGCAACATCAGGTGCTGTTCAATTACTATAACTTTTATAACTAATTATAACTATTATAACTAGCTTGGTAGTGTAAAGTCGGTATCAACTCCAACTCAATTCACTGCCTATGTTATCTAGCTTGCTATCTCACCTCATAGGCAACAGTTAACTAATGTTGCTTGCTGGTCAGCTATAACTAATCTTTACTCACTAATGTAATATTATTGATGTATTGTGTGAAGCGTAGAGACTTGGCAGGTAACATGACTAACAAGGAAGGGGGGAAATGGATTTCAGGGAGCAATTTGTTGAAGTGAATGGAATTCCGCTGGAGCAGCAGCAGCAATGATGTCACCTTGCAGCTATGGAAGATGGCAGCTCCTGTATTATATTCAATTACTTATTTATTTTAAAATATTTCTTTCCTCTGTAATTTTATTGTTAATTTATTGTCAGTTTATTATTGTTGACTTCTGTGTGTTTTTTCCACATTTGGCAATCCATACCCAGAATTACATTTACCTGTGTTTAATTTATGCCTCTTTTACCTGTTAAAAGTGACACAACATTTCTTCCTGCATATAGTAGACAATTATTCAGTGTAGCCATATTTTGAAATGTTCCACCTTGAGAAACATTGCTTCTTATATAATTCAAACCAACTATAATGAGTCACTAATTAATATTTTTTTTTCATTATGCATGTTATTAATTCCCTGAACATAATTTTGCTTTGACACTTTAGCTCGGTTTAATCGCTTTCAACTTCATAAGCCTATCTTTTCTGAACTCGGCTTTCAAATGAGGTCAGCTCGCGTGCTCTTTCACAGGCGATTTGCATTGCAGATTTTAACCAGGAAATATATCAGCTTGTCTTGTTTGCTGAGCAAACTAAACTGTTAAGTCAGTAAACAAGCTTTGGTAGCACAGGATCAAGGGTTGGGTGTCAGAAAAGAGGAATACAAACAGTAGAGGTTGAATATGCATGTTTACCAATGCTGATGGAATCTCACTTGAAAAAAAAAAAGAAAAAGAAAAAAGAAGAGGAAAACTTTTTGGTCATAATTTCAGTTTGTTATTACTATATAACAGAGCCATCATCAACAAACCTCAGCAGTCAGAGCCATTAGAATGTCCCCCTAGTTCAGACCACCTATCAAGAGGCATTGTCACAAACCCCAGATTCTGACCTGCTATTCAACCCGTAGTCATAATCCCCATCTTCAGATTAGCTGTTGGAATGCATGTCACAAACTGAATCTTCAGACCAGTGGCCATAGCCATCATCAATACAAGTAAACTTTGTTAATCATATACCTCTGTATCATCAGATGAACCGAAGACACTGTAGAGAGAGGACATCTAAGGGGGCTAGGGGTGCAGAGATGCTGTCTTATGAATGACCAGGAAAAAAAAAAAAAAAAAAACTCCTGTCAATATGCCTGCACTACAAATGACCCTGAAACTCTCCACACTGATTATGTTTTGATGGGATTCTACGACAGGGATATGCAGAGGAGAAATCAATAGCAAATTAAATCTACAGAAACAGTTTTTAGTTTCAGGCAATTTCAGTGGTGATATACTGCAGTGTTGTTGTTGAATATGCACCTGCACCCATTCAATAACCATACTGCAGTATAGTTCAACAAAAGATGTAAAGGGTGAGAAATGGCAGCATCATCTCAGCCCCGCTGCCATTTGCCTGAAACGTAGCATGGGATTTCAGACTAGAAACTACACAGTAAAATGGCAATCATTTCAAAAGTCAATGAAGGCTGCAGCATGTTGCCTGCCTCGAGTACAGATCTGAGTGTGATGAAGGTGTTTTTTTGAGTTACGGAGTTGGGCTGACCTACAGATCCTAGACAGTTCTGCTATCTCAGCCTATCTTTGGATAGGGATCAGTTCATGTTCAGTGTACACCAGAAACATGGTTTGAGTAACTAAATCCACTACACAGGCAGACCTGTGAGCTGTGTCCAGGTGTCCACATGGTGCTGTGTGGAGCAATGGTCAGGGAAATGGGTGTCCAACCAGAAAGTTACAAATTTCAGCCACCGGTTTGGGACCAACGGTGTATCCTCAAACTTGGTATGTGGTCTTCATATAAATACCCATCTGAGCATAGAGGAAATATGCAAACTGAAACCTAACCTGGATTAGAGTCTCAGCTAATAAAGCTATAATAATTTAAAACTTTATATAAATATGGTTGTCTCTTTTTGACTGTGTATGCTTGGGACTGTTTTGACATTGTGCACTTCAGAATACACTGTATACACTGTAAGTATACACTGAAGGGTAATGCATAAAGTGAGGCAGATTACAATGGGACCAAATGCTCACTATGTGTAAATATGCAGTGTATGATGATCCCAAATGAGGTTTTGGGGAGTAGGCTGTTTATCTATCCTGAGATTTACCAGTGTTCTTGATAAAGGATCAAGCTCAGTCCAAATCCTGGTAAGACACGGCTTCAGTTTGAGCCTAATGACACGGTTCACCTAATTACCATCTCTCAGAACCAATTAGAGCCTCTTTCTCCCCAGCTCAGGGAGATGATGGCTAATGATTTAAGCAGAGCTGGAGAACACTGTAGAGCTGCATCACTCTTGACCCTGGACCGAAACTGCCCAGGGTTAGGAAGTTAAACTTACTAAGAACTGCGAACTGGCTGTAATTACATTAGGCACAACATTAGCCCCATGACCCATTCTTGCTTCCAGCCTTTCTTTCTTCTTTTAATATCCTTTATATGTGTTTGAACGCTTACATATATAGTGGGCAGAATTTTTGGTAGTTTGATCCTGAGAACTCATTATAACGTGTTACAAGGTCGTGTCACTGAAACTCCTGATTTAGAAGGTTTAAGAGGTGAGTCTATCTCTCCTCTCTTCCTCTGCCTTTTGATCATGTTTCAGTGACTTTCAGTTACTGTTTCTGCCTGTCCTTGTCCTGCCAATCAGAACGAGTGGCCATCTTGTACATAAACATACTGAGTCCAGGCCAGGTCAGGACCTCTCTCTCTCTCTCTCTCTCTCACACACACACACACACACACACACACACACACACACACACACGCACACACACACACACACACACACACACAATCTGTTCCTTTAACCTTCTCCTGTTATCATGAGTAATGAGGGGCTGAGACAGGAGACTCCTCTCCTTTTACCTGCAATTTAGGAAGTCTCTCTCAGAACTGCAGAATTATAGACTGTTAAAGTCACACACTTCTTAAAAGTCACACAGGTCACATTTAATGTTAGCTTTGAAATACAGTGCTGCCGCTGTATACACGCTATCTAAAGGCAGGTTTAAAGAGGATTATACCTTTGTGGATGTCTTATTTACTCAAGCATCTTTTTGATCATATTTACAGGCTTATTTGTTTTCTGTCAGTTTTATGTTTCAAGGAAGGTGGAGGGTTGGAGGTGGTGTGTGTGTGTGTGTGTGTTAGGGGGAGGGGTGTTTCCTCATGGATGTGACATGGGAAAGAAATAAGACACTGCTGGTGTTAACTCAGACATCACTGATACAATGATGACAACAATGATGATGGCCATGACATGACTTATAATTATGATGAGTATTGTGATGTTCACCGTTATATCCTTTATTAACATAAAGGAATCACACTGACGCTTCATCCATATACAAAGCAATTCAAATCATGATAAACAATGATATTGTGATAGTTTGTGCAGTAATTAAAACATGTTATAACTATTTTCACACATAGGATGCCAAATGTAAAACAAAATAACGCACTCAGTAAATAGTAAACAGCGACAATATCCCACCCATGTGGCCAATTCAGGCCATGTGTTTACATTCATACCACGTCTATGACATATTTACACAAGCTGCATCTACTATTTATTTACACAGGTACATCTATGATATATTTACATAAATACCACATGTACAACACGAATGTGTGGCAAGTTTCTGTTTGCGTGTAGGTTGAGAGGAACAGCTATTGCTAAAATTAAATACAGTTGTTTAAAAAAATTAGTAAATTCAAAAAAAAAAATAGTAACATTGCTAAAAATCTTTACACAAACCCCCTGCTTGACAATGATGGGTGGGCAAGCTCTAACTTGACCTTTGACTTGATGGCCTGTCACGCAACATGCTAAGCAAGTCACCTCACCGCCTCCACGTTGGATTTCTCTTCACTTTATCTCTTAGGTCTTGCAGACATGGGTCGTATTGATGTGAAAGTGTCATAGTAGATGGAAGATGTTTTCCTTTCTTTAAATGCAGTGTAGAAGTCGGATCTCATGAAAGTCAGCCTCAAAGGAACATTTTAAACATTCTTATAAAGAAGTACTTGCTTCCATTCTTCTCTCTCCACTCCTAACTCTTCTCCCTCTCACTCCCATATTCCCCATCTCTCGCTTTTCTTCGTCCTTCACCTTTTTCTCTTCCTCCCCCTACCCCCTTTTCCTCTTCTATGTCCCCATCTCTCTTTCTTTCTATCTTTCTCTCTCTGTCTTTCTGTCTCTAACTCACTACCTCCCCCCAACCCCTTCCCACTCTCTCGTTGTCTCTTTCAGTCTGGCTATGGGGAGATAGTTGTTGATTGGAATCCCTCTTGGACTTAGTTAAAAATATATAAAATGAATAATTAAGAATCACTTGAAAGCATAAATGCACTGTGCTGATCTGGGTTATGCCTTGCAACATATTTCCATACAGTACATTATCATATCCCCATGGACTTATGGAAATGGAATTAGCATCATGTTCAACAAAATTGCTCAGCGCAGGCGAATCATCATACCCTTACTTAACCTTGTGTTTGTGCAACTTATTCGAGCTGTTTGTTTCATGTTTAAATCGGCATATTTGCAAATCACAAATTTAACCATCTATGTTAATTACGTATCCACTTTGAGCTGCTGTTCCGTCTGGTTCCTTTTTTTAGCTGCTATACCGACCACGTGTCTCTTGCCCTGCGGGATGCTGGATCGAGCTGATAGAATCTGCTCTTGAAAGACTGTTTAAGGAATTTGCAAAGGGAATGCCTTCCCATCCCAGCCTTCACTGATGTTAGGATATCTATCAGAATAATTAAAATGGGCTGTGTGTATCAATTTGTCATGTATATCAGTCGGCATGAGATAAAGAATCTCCAATGTGCACATTACATTTATATGAATACATCTGCACATGCTGGGAAAGTATGCTCGGTTGCACCGATGCATTCGGGCTTTCAAAATGACTGTGGACCAGCAGGGACTGGGCACTCTATCTCCATACAGATTGAATGGCCTTTATTGTATTTATGCGGTAATAACGATAAAACAAGATGCGATACAAACACTGTTCTTCTCTTCCCAACAAGCCCATCGTAATCAGGAAACACTTATGAGGCAGCCACAACAGCAGCAGGAGGACAGGCCTTGCGTGGTCTGACAGGAATCCTATTCTTAAGATGTATCATTCCGTCATTAAGGGGTCAGGTGGTGGACTGATGGCAAGCTGTGACTGTCTTAAACAACATGCTACTTTTAACATGTTTGATTCCTCTGAAATAACTACCCATATTCTGAAAATGATGTACTGGAGTGCACACATACACACATGCACACACACACACGCACGCACGCAAAAACACAAATGCACACTCACATGCACACGCACACGCACACACACACACACACACACACACACACACACACACACACACACACACACACTCACTCACACATACACACAATCATAAATATATTCAGTGTGCCACCCCTCCACCAATCAACAGAACTTAACAACTTAACATTGTTGCAAATGTGAATACAAGTTGTACGTTTTCTCATCGGATGAACAGCTTGGTGCATTCAGCAACCACCAAAATCACTATCATAAAAAGAGAAAATGTTCTGAAAAAAAAAAAAAACACATTTATTTGTTGGTGAAAGATAGGGAAAATAGTGTTTGAGTAAAGGGACAAGTCTTAAAAAAAATTGACAGTATAGTCCCTCTTCTCCAGAAAGTTCAGGCTCTCAGCTTTACCCAAGCATGACAGTAGATTGCATGCTGGGAGATGCCATCCAGACAAAATGGATGACCAGTGGTAGTTTTACACAAGGGTACTCTGTCTCAATTTTCTAACACGTTCTTTCTCCGTTCATTTAAGTAAATAAAATTCCATGACTTTGCAGGGATCAACTTAAGTTTCTGGTGGACAGCATTGTGTTTCATATTCCTGTGGCTATCTTGCAGAGTTGAAAATGGCAGGATTGATTTAACATTTCGATAGTGGCAGGCTTTTCAGTGCAAGTGGAACATATTTATCTGAGAGACAGGGGGAAAATAGACTGAAAAAAAAAGACTGAAGGCAAAGATGTCATTTATGTCATTTTTCTGGTCATTCTCTCTTTAAAATGAACTTAAGGACATGGAACCTTCAAATTTGATTTACTTTTTCTGTGATTAGAAGATATTGACTCCTCGCACACCCACACACAACAAACCTTACCACACACAAACACACACACACACACACATGCACACACACACACACACACGCACACGCACACACACACACACACACACACACACACACACTGCAAACTAAATATGCAGACACAGTCATAAAACTGCATACACACACACATAACGGTGTCACCTAATGCTACCTCTCACTTGTTCAGGTCCAGCTCTGCTTCCAGCTCTACTTTCAGGAGGTTTTATAAGCACTACAGACAGAGGGACGCCATTGACTATCTTGTTCTCATTATCAGGTTTGGTCTCTGTAAAGGACAGGGAAATGCATACAATCAATATTTAGTGAAAAAACCAACAATGAAACGACAGAGGGAGTAATTTCACTACCTTCAGAAGTCCAACTCCTAATCTCTTTCCATCTTTTGCAGTAGACCCCCTCCCACTCTGTCCTCTATATCAGGGTGGAATAAAGTCACCGGCTGATTAAAATATTGCAATAAGGCACCTGCCTTCCTCCCTTCTCCCTCTCCCTCTCCCTCTCCCTCTCCTCCTCTGCTGCATACAATTTCTCTCCTGGGCTTGAAGCCTGCCCACGTCAGAGAGAGAAAGCAGATGATCAAGGGAGACAAAACAAATAATACTGATAATAATAGAATCAGAAATCAGTCACAAAGATTGATTTTTTTTTTCCATTTGCTTTCCGTCTCCCTTGATCATCTTCTCTGACATGGGCAGACCAAGAAAAGACCAAGGGAAAAACAGTGGAGTGGGAAAGGTAGAGAGTGTTGCTGATGGACGGACTGGCACAGTGTGGTGTACAGGGGGCAGGTGGAGGAGTGTCCCAGCCTGTGAAAGTCAGGCCTGTGACAGGGGGAGAGAGGGAGGAAGGAGGAGAGAAAGAGAAGCTAGGGGTGGAGTGGGTGACTTGCATGTGTTCCTATTGCCCCTGAGCAACCCCTGCTGCTCCCCACATACACACATATGTGTGGGTGCGTGTATGAGCAAAAAATGTATATGCCTGCACATACTGTACACACACCGACACAGACACACACACACACACACACACAAACACACACACACGTGCAAACACTCATATATGGATGCGCACACACATGAATTCACAAACACATACACATTAAGTTACACACACACACAAACATTTGCACAAATTCTAGTTAGTTAAATATTTAGATATAATTGTTTAGATTACTATACTACTGTATATTATATACTGAGAGAAAGTGACAACTTTCAGAGTTTCAGCCATTTTAATTGCATCGAATATCCTTCCAAAGTATTACATTTGTGAGTTTATTAATTGGTAAACCTGAGCACTTGCATTGATGTTAATCAGTTCTGCTGTGTGTATGGTAAGTGACAGCGAATTCTGAAGCCGGCGTGCACCTTTGAGCGCCGAAGCACAGAGGTCTGCTGAGCTGTCTGCATCCAGCAGCTCTGCTGATTTAGTTGCCATGGCGATTTAACCCAAATACCATAGATGGCAGTGGCAGGATAATAACGGTGATTATGAAGCCTGTTACAAGAATATGTGAAAGGTTCCTCAGAAATTCGGGAAAAAGAAATCATGTAAAAGTAAGCTCCGGAACATTCTGCGCTCTGACAATCCGTCATTTGATAATTATGGTATTTAAGAAATCTTTTGTAGCCTCTGTCACTTTAGCATGACCGAATGACCCCCTGAGTTTCTCCGCTCTGATACAGAGAGTGCTCAGTACTGTTACAGTAGTTAAGTAAAGCAAATTATCGCCCACGGTCTGTGGTGCTTTTCCTTCAGGGTCTTGCTCATTAATACAGGATGTAGTACTGGACAACAACAACATCTTTATCAAGAGCTTTTAGGAGATTCAGCAGACTCACTCAAGATGAGATGAACCAGCTTTGAGTGTACCTTTATTAACAAATAAAGATTTCAGCTCCAAGCTTGTATGTGATTTGCTGCCCCTTTTCCCAGGTGGTGTCTGACTGGCTGGCCTGTGTCTCTTGGTCAGGAGGCTCATTTTATTAGGGAGGGAGTGCGTGAGGAAAGTCAGGACACGAAAATACTTAACCAATTTAACCTTCATTTTATCGGCCTCAAGATACGTGTGGCCAAAAAGGCAACAATATGCAATATTTGCAAGGCACAATGTGTGTAATACAAGCAGTACATGTTATAGACCATCATTGCATAATATGGTAAATACAGGACAATAGTTGTGTTAGTCATGGTCAAATGAATTATTCATAGACAATAAACTGTCAATGTACAGATTGATTATAACCTTTTAAAATGACAGAGGGGTGCATATATCTATAAGACCCCTGTTTGGCATATTGAAATCCCACAACAATATGACCCCCTAGCATTGGTTGGATTGGCTTTCTAACTGGATTTTCTAAGTGCTGTCACTCAGCATTCACAATTAGTAGTTGCTTTCCTCCATGACAGTGCAGGAGCTAATTAAACCGCATATGTTTTCTCTGTTTCTATAGCGATGCAACACTCCATTACCTTCCTAATAGAATGCTGGTGAGATCTAATGTAGACGTCTGCCATTTGCTTATGCAGTCCCATTATGCTAACTAATGTTTTACATCTCCCAGGCTCATTCCCCTTAGGGAATTATGCTTTATTGCCCGTTCTTTTATGCTTTTGGTACATTTCTGAATGCTTTCTTTTTTTTGAAATAAAAATCAAAAAGGAGTGTTACTTTGGTAACAGGAAGGTGCTCTATTTTTTTCCATCGCCTGAAAACTTTCTTTTTCTTTTTCTTTTTTTTAACTTCCAGAGAGCTGAGTTGAACACCGTATCTTTGAGTATTTATAGCGTATGCGAGAAAATAAAAGTGAGATGAGATTGAGTGTGTTTTGGTTGAACCAATAAAAAGAGCAATTGCAAAGGGTTTTTTTTGTCCCGCTGGTTTGTTGAAAATAAAGCACTTGACCCTTGATTAGTCACGCAGGCACCTGGAAGCGTTGTGTTCCCAGGTCTTATTCTGCTGACTGTCATCACTTTGGACTTTTACATTGTAATTGCACCTGTTATTCATTCTGAGCTCTAGGTCCTCTTTGTCTTTCTCTATCTCTCTCTGTGCCTCCTCCGTCTTTCTCTTTGCACTATTTTTATTTTCACAGCGATCAGACACATAGGAGGAGGGGGCTGGGTCTTTCTGAGGGAGTGCACTGTTCGGGCAAATGGGCCCAGCGGTTGTCCCAGATGATGGGAGGCAGAGCTTGCTGTGTGCCGACCTTGAGATATCATGCCCAGCCACCCATCCTGAGTCCACGCAGTTCCGGTAACATTGTCAGTTTCTAAAAAAAAATAGGGGAGCACGACTTCCGAGGATTCTGGGTACACGTTACACAGGGAGAAGGTGGCAGGGCCTGTCGTATCATGTTAGACGGTTTTCCCGCGCGCTGCATGACGGCTGAGACGCAGATGTTTCTTTTCAGCACTCCTATCCTGAAAATGGGAACGCAGAATGCCTCAAACTCAGGATGGGGGAAATCCATGCACATCAGCGACGCTCTTCAAAAAAAAAAGAAAAAAGAAAAATATATGATGAAGAGGTCAAAAGATTAGTAATCTGCCCATGCCAGTTTCAGAGCATTATATTAGAGCTCGTAAATCTGAATGCACAGGGCACAGATAAACCCATGTGTGCTTGATGTTGCTTTTCACATCTGAGGGCTCCACAGCCCCTGGTGTTGTCAGTTCATAAATCAGCCACATCTGTTTCACAAATCTCTGACTCCTCAAAAAAAACCCTCTGAAGGAGAAGGAAAAGTTTCTGTTTGACCAGACCTTTTTCCCTTACCTTTTCTGAGTTTTTACTGCTTCACTCTGCGTGTGTGTGTGTGTGTGTGTGTGTGAGAGAGAGAGAGAGAGAGAGAGAGAGAGAGAGAGAGAGAGAGAGAGAGAGAGAGAGAGAGAGAGAGAGAATATGTGAGTTTTCACATAATCCTCACACTCCAGATTGAAATTATGGAACTAGAAGCATATTCAATGCTCTCTCCAATGTGTTACTTAAACCCTTTCTTTTGTGTGTATCTGAAATGATAAAACAGCACTCAAACTCAGACTTGGACTTAACAGTGTTTTTCTCTTCCTCTTAATACAAATTCCCTTCAAACCCCCCGCAACTCACCGTCTTCACACTGAAATGGAACTGAAAATATCAGCCATCTGAGTGTACTGCAGACACAATTGTTTTTACCGCTTGGAATATGTTATTGTCGTTGGCAAGGGAGCGATGATGCGAGTTGCAAGTTGGGTCAGGGTTAGATTTTGATTTTTGGAACATTATGGTTCCCTGTATGATTTGAAGTATTGAGCTGGAAGATGCATTGGATGTGTAGATATTATTCTTCAGCAAATTCAGTTGATATCTAAAACAATCCCATATACAAGAAAACAATGGACAGAAATGGGTTTTTACAGTTTATATTTTTCTTTAAATAAAATGTAAGCAACAGCCTGATTTGCATCCACCCTGATACTCAATTATGAGTTATGAAAATCTGAATATATGACACCAAATAAACAGCTCCCTCTGAATCAAACATTCTGGTAGAGGAAATAAGAGGTGTAGCATATTTAATGTACTAGTTGTACTAATATATATATATATATATATATATATATATATATATATATATATATATATATATATATATATATATATATATATACATATATATTATTACTAATATATTATTTAATGCAGCGTTTCCCAAACTTCTCCTGGAGGACCCCTTGTCCTGCATGTTTTAGATCTCTCCCTGCTCCAACACAGTTGATTCAAATGATCACCTGGTTATGAACTCCTGAAGCTGCTTAATAACAAACTGATCATTTAAATCAGCTGTGTTGGAGCAGGGAGATATCTAAAACATGCAGGACAAGGGGTCCTCCAGGAGAGGTTTCAGAAACGTTGATTTAATGTACTGGTTAAGCTAGTTAAAAAGCACTAGTCATGTAAATGTCACACATGAAATGCTAAGCTCTTTCAGATGAATCATTTAAAATTGAATAACTCTAACACACTAACTTACATACAGTTATTTGTTTCACTCATAAAAATTATCTGTCATCTGTTAGCACCAGGAAAGCCAATACGGTGGATTAAGACTAAAAATGATATGAAAGGTAATGGCAGACACTTTTGGGTTATAAATACTGCACTCTAGTGAATGAACAGAGATATAATAAAGAAAATGCCCTCAGAGTACACCTTCATCCAGTGTCATTTATCCAGACAAAATTAGCTGATAATTGGATGGCTTAAATTTTGCAGTGTTGAAATTAAAAGGATATTGGAGAGAATCAGTAGTAATGGTGATGGTGTGGGTTTTTTTCGGTCTTAAATCAAACTTGATTATAATTTCCATGAATGGCTGTGGCAGCAAGTTAAATGGAAATTCGGACCGTGAAAAGCAACTAAGTGAGGAGAGTCTCCTGCAGTTCTGAAGCTTGGAGTATGTTTCCCATTGCTGTGGATGAAGTTATCACCAACCTGTTGAGCTTGAACCTGCACATACTCAGACCAGCACATGAAAAACACTTGGTTCCTTTACAACAAACAGCTGTAAATACTGTGAATGCACCTGGGGGCCAAACTCAACCTCAGCTGCGATTTCCTTTGAGTGATGAAAATGTTAACTGTTCTTTAAGCATAACACAGCATTGCTAAATTAGCTGTCTCTAAACAATGTTTTGGTAAGAACTGAACACTTGGTCACATTTTTAAGGAAAGGGACATTGTGGTTGAGTTGAAATCAGTCCTAAATGCTCTTGTAAGGATTGTTTCATCCCATTCCATGACCTTATGCCGATTTAAGATTGAATTGACTGTAAATTTAACATATGGTGGAAAGTACCATGAGTACCATTATGACATGGAATGCAAAAAAGAAAAAAAAACATCTTTTTTAATCCTACATATGTAATATCTCCACTCATTATTAACAAAGCTTTCCGTCTAAGCTGGGTATAAAGAGCAGTGTCATATCTTAGTGCCACAAGGTGTAATTATTAAGATTAAAATTAAAAACAAGAGGAAAAAAACATTTTTAATATTCAAAAATGAAAACTGAAAAATGAAAATGAAAAAAAATGAAAAAAAAAAACAGAAAAAATAACAAAAAAATAACAAAAATAAAAAACATAAGATTGCAAGCCAATGGTAACAAATAGTTTCATTCTGCCAGAAGTCTTTTAACGTATGAGTTATGACAGTAATCATTCTCAATGCTTGGCACTGCTAGAAATGGATTTAGTTCGTAAGTACAAAAGTACAAAATTTGTATATTTTCTATTAATTCCTATTAAACTATTGTCTCTGTCCTGCAGATACAATATGGTCATAGAACCCCTTTCTAATGATCTGCCACCTTCAAGAGACGAAAGCAATAATCAGGAACATATGACTGTTTGACTGATGCGCTCGTCACACTTGAATTGATTGATGATGTAGTTTTAAAGTTTAAAAAGGAAGGTTGCATATTGAGGTTGGCTCCCTGGGTCACATTCCATTGATCCTGGGCATAAAGACAGGCATTGTTTGCCCTAATCCAGGCCAGGCTTAAACAGACTCCTTCAGGAATCAGAAATGTGTGTGTTTTTGTCTGCGTGTGCCTGTGTGTGCGTGTGTGTGCGTGTGTGTGTGTGTGCGTGCGTGTGTGTGTGTGTGTGTGTGTGTGTGTGTGTGTGTGTGTCCTCCTCCCATCAGGACACCTCTTCACGGTAAAATGAGAGCTGAAACAGGGTGACAAATGATGAACTGTACTTTTATTGCTCTTGCCCCTAACCCCTTTCAATTTCTCTTTGTTTCTCTGCTTCAGTTTAATGCAATTCATATACACTTCATTGTCGTGTCTCCACACTATAATAACAGAGGTAGTACAATAAGACCAACTACTGTTACACACCAATAATAGCAATCATAATGGTGAGAACAAAAAGATGGTAAATAATACTATTGATATTTTTAGCATTCATGATTCTTATTGATGTTTTATTAAAGTGGTTCGGGGACATGTGGTGTCTCGTTGGAGATAGAATTTGCCCTTTCAGTGTCCCTCAGGCTCTCTTTCTCCCTCTGTCTCTACCCCCCCCCCCCCCTTTCTTCTTCTAAATGGCGAGGCAGAGTTTGCGGCTCGATGCTTCGTGTGTGGGAACTCTATTCTGCGTTCCCCAGTCGGCGCGAGAGCTAAGGTAACGGCAGCGCACAAAGCAGTTTCTCAATCCGCTCGATATCCAGCCCTTCTCCTCTTTCCCCCCCCTGTCAATGGGATTAGTGTGGAGGAGAAAGGAGTCGCCTGATCGGCCGGTTTCCTGGCTCGCTCCTTTGAGAGGCGGAGAGCCGCGCGCCCGCTGCCATCTCGGCACCGGCATCTGTAAACAGCGAAACAAAAAAAAGAACCCAACACTCCAGTTCTCACTGTAGGGGTTTTTATGACATTTAAAAGAGTATGCAGACATGTTTCTTTTATGATTCTTCATAAAAGAGGTGCAAACCACCCCCGACCCCCTATCTCAAGTTTGAAAAGAATTACTTTTACAAATAATTTGGAAGTGAGTCAATGGCCACTGAATTATGCATTGTGCAAGTATCAATATTGGAAAAAGTCTCCTGCTACTTCAAATGCTCGACTCCATACCAGCATCCTTGATGGAGCAGTGAAAGAAGAACCCTTTAGATAATGCAGGGCCGTGGTAGATGACGTCAGGGAGTGGATTCTAAGTGTGGGCATTATGCATTTGAACCCCAGGACAAGGCTTTAACTGGTTTTTGTGTGACGTGACATAGTTTCAGGTCGGCCATGGTTAGTTAGTTTCCTATTTTTAATTGCTCTTATTATTTTTTACATTTTTTGTTACTTTATTGTGCAGACATTTCAAGTGCAGTACAAACGAAGCCTAAGGATATAGCTATACAAAGGGGCTCCAGAAGATATATGATCCAGAAATAGTGTAAGTTCATCTGGAGAATGAGACTCTGCTCTCTGGTAACTGGATGATACGATAAAGCCATGGATTCCTGTTGCATCTGAGTCAGGCACCATACTTCAGATAGCACTTATCCATTTGCAGTGCCTTCAGAGTATGAAAAACGCAAAGCTAGGTTTGGACAGTAAGGATATGGTTATGCAGAAAGGATGATGATGTAATCCAGCTAAATAGTAGATCATGTTACTGCTCAATGCCAAAATAATATCTCGTGGACATATCTGCACTTATTATTATCAGATAAAATGTGGCTTTGTTTTTTTCCCTATCTCATTTTTTATCTCCGCAGGATCTTATCCAGATAAAAGGCAATAATTTTAGTCAGGGCCAGGGACAATTGTGTCTCTCTGAAAAAATAAATCATTATAGTAATAATGGTAATTTCAAGTTCTCTGCTGTTGCAAAAGACCCAAGCTTGATCCAAATGAATCAATCCACAGACTGAGAGAGCGCAAGGGATTCGGATATCTGTGGGGTGGTCCTAAGGGTCATTATGCGCACGCCATTAGAAACAGGGCTTCTGCGCCGATACCATTAGAGACGGGGGCCATTTTGTTCACGACATGAGAAGCGGGGCCTCCATACGCACGCTATGAGAAACAGGGCCATTGTGTGCACACCGGCAGAAACGGGGGCCAGCTAATTACTTGTGAACAGCAGTTGGCGCAGTCATTACTGCACAGTAATGCAACCGGCGGCAATTACGGCACCACCCCCCAGCACTGTGAACCTGCAAATGGAGATCACGCAGAGGGGGATAACTGTAACCACATTTATAGCCCTCTCCATATCCGTGCTGTACAGTTTGACCACAATTCCCAATCTCATTGGTGCATTTTAGGTCAGTTTTTTTGCTCTCTCTCTATGGCATGTCACAGTAACTCCGGTAAAACAGTAAATCAGGTCCCTTTACAGGCCCTGCAGACCAGACCTGTAAGACTGAGCACCCCCTTTCCTCTTTAGCTGGCACAGTAGCGTCACTCAATGCGCCAACGTATGGAACCTTCGTACTGGAAATAATCTCATTATATAATTATTATTGGTTCTAGTAGTAGTATCTAGACACGCTATTGGACAATCCTTATTTGGGTTCTGTGGTCATAGGTATCCACAATGTCAGGACATCTTCCATACAAGCAAGTGTGGAAAGAAAAACATGTGTACTTATTTTGCCACCTGTAAAATGTCCATAATAGACTTAGGGGATGCTTGCAGTTTAAAGAGTTAGAAAATAAAATCAGTGAGCATTGGGCAGGGCACATCTTTCTAACTATCAGTGGGGTAAAAAATATGCTTATATGGCGCAGGGGTTAGGATGGGCCGCAGTACCTCAGAAAAGAGAAGGCAGTGGGTTTCTATCAGAGCTTTTAATTTACTTTGCTTCACTGTAATTGTGTTGAATTAACCTGTTAATTAAGTATTTATCTGGGACTAGCATTAAAATCATTTGAAAGGCATTTTCCATTAGGAAAGATATTGATGAAAGTGTGCAGGTAGAAATGGAGAGGCTTTTTCATCTTTTCCAGGTAATCTGTGGCAAAGTTAATAATCCACATTGCAATCCAGCAATAACACACATTTTGCATACTTTAATTTGAAACAGCTGCTTAACAGCTATGATGCCATTCAGGTACCCTGTTCAAGGGTACAATAGCGTTTCCCCATCTGGAAATCAAACCTGCAACCTACAGGTTACGTATCCCTCCTCGAACTAGCTTTGAGAAAACATTTACATGTATAAATAACAAATGCATTCACAGATGGTAGCATGTCTCTTTTGTTCCTCACAGAGGTCAAATAAGCGACGGCACGCTTTTGAGCATCTTACTCATTCGTTTGCGGAGTTTTTTTGTCAGTCCATTTAAATAAAAGCATCCTCTGTGCTGCTTCATTGTCACAGCATTGTGTGTGACCGGTCTTTCTTGTTCCTCTCTCTCTTCTTTCCCCGAGCTTTTCCCGGGCACATTAAAAATAACCTGCGTGCCATTGGAACGGAGCTGGAGCCATCTGCCGCTCTGATCACATGACACCTCCTGACATCTCCGTGATGTATCCAGGCGTGCGGCTCGCTCGAGCTCCACATCCACGAACGCGGCGCGGAGGACCGGCAGAGCGGCTGGCTCACCCTGCCAGCGCCAGAGGAGCCGCTGATGAAGACTGGGCGCCGCAATCGCTGGGAGAGACACGCCAATGCCTTCTGTCGCCGGGAACAGGGCTGCGTGGCAACTGGAGTGTGGGCGGCTGAGTTCAGCTCCCTTTAGTCCTCTGACCCACGTGCGGCGCGGATGCCGAGCTGGTGACGATTCAGAAAGCCATACCTCTCTGCAATGAGAGAGCAGGGCTTCTCGAACCCCACAATGAGTGTGTTGTCATTTCAGATCAAAGCCTTTGACCTTAATCATAAAAAAATATGACTGGTCCAACACATAGTCACTCCATCCATTCAGGGGTTCACAAAGCCACATCCTCTCTCTCTGCTTGCTGTCAGTAACAGCACTATTGCACCCGTTTGCAAAAAGCTGAAATGCTTTTCGATGATGCTTCCATTCTTTAACAAGAAACAACCAATGGAGGAAGGTTATATGTACTTCCTCTATAAGGAATTGACTGTACCAGAGAAGTTTCATTCCCAGGTGGGGCACATCTGTTGTACACCAAAGGCAGTGATCCTGGACTATTTTAGTAATTACCAATAGCAGAACAAATAGGTAAAATGTGAGCTCTGTACTACCCATTTGTATTTGGTACAAATCAAAGGCTGTGTGCAAATCAAATACATAATGCTTTGTGTTGTGTTTTGAGCAGAATGCTTCCTGTCTCCTTCCCACAATGCCTTGTTAAGAAAAGCAAGGACTGGCAGCCAGGGCATCTCACAATTTTTCAGAACCATATGGCGCAAAGATTTCAGTGCAGATTTTTTTTTTTTTTGTCCATTCAAAAATAAAAAAAAATAAATAAAAATAAAAATATATAAAAATATGATGGTGGACACTGCATGGATTTTGAATTAACCAAAAGTAGCATCATTAAAAAAGATGAAGAAAAACACACTTATCATTTGATAAGCTGTATATTTCCTAACAGGAACTTCATTGTCACTGATCTGACGGACAGAATGCAGAGATTGGGTGTGTTTGCATCACAAATGCATGAGCCAAAATAATACATTTTCACCAGAATTTCCCTGTTATACGTCAACGTGAAGTTTATCCATATACTTTCCATGACTTCTGTTGTTCTTTTTGTACAATCTGACATTGTCGTCATGAGCAAGGGAGCAACAATGATCTCACTCCCCCCTCCCTACCGTACTTTACCTCTGTGGATGGTTTCTCTTTTCATGTCTTCACTTGATCATCGGTGACATGTTATTTCTGTGTGAGCACCACCACCCCCCACCCCCCCTTCCATCTCCATCTCTATGAATCTTCATGTCTCTACATGGCAGGAGCCCCCAGGGGCCGCCATTTTTAATCTTCTCCTGGCGAAATTAGTGGAGCTCTCTGGAGTTCTCTTTGACATTTATTTAAGTCAGCGTACGCTCTTTCCACAAGGGTTGGTGTATTAGAGAAGCTGAAGCAGAGAAACACAAGGACAGGCACTGTTCAGGAACAGCTAGAGGGATGGACACCCTGTGCACCATCTAGCTGTCAGATGACTTTACTTTGGTGGTGTTCACTTAGTTTGTCAATAGGACCATGCACAAGGATATAATAATAATAATAATAATAATAATAATAATAATAATAATAATCACACTGAATTTCATTGATGTCACAGCATTTTAATGTGGCAGGGGTCTATCATCATCTACAATCGATGCATAGTTCTGATGTGGGCAATGAATGGCAGCCATTTTGTGCAAGAACACCCACTGTCCATCAGACGAGGCGAAGAGGGAAGAATTAGCCGTTAGGCCTGGGGCATGATTACATGTCCAGATTGAGAGCAGCAGACTGGGAAATTTGCCAGGACGCCAGGGGAAACTCCCTGATCTCTGCAATAAGTTCGCAGGGAGTTAGGACCTCATCACACAAACTAGGATAGTTCAACATCCAAAGATGATGTCCCCTACAGCACACAGCATTACTCTCACTGCACTGGAGCTATCATGCTTCCGGGAGCATTCCAATCTTCCCATGAGGCAAGAGAAATCTGCAGGGTGGCGTGGCTGCTGGCTACAGTACCCTTTTCAAGGCTGTTTAGTCACAGCCAAAAATGGGAAGAAAACCAAGCAGACTGCAGGTAAGATAAACTCGTATCCCTGACGGCCCGCTGACTTAGGATCAGTACTGGAGCTCAGCTGGTGAAACGGACTGTGTGTAGAGGGAGTTTAGCACAACAGCCCTCATCTCTTCTGGTCAGCTCCACAGGGTGAGGGGGTCAAAGACATGGCCAGCTTGGGTTTGACCATTTAAAGAACATTCCCCAGGGTCCAACTCTTGATATTTACTGGCGGCATTCCTTGAGCAGACAAGGGAGCCCCTCAAAATATAAAAAAAATAAGGATAGGGATAACAGCTGGGACTGGCTTTATGATGTACAGTAAGTCATTACATCCTTACATCATCATCACACCTCCTCCCAAACATAAAAAAGAGAAGAAGAGACACAAATCCCCCCTGCCCCCTGAAAAAGGGTCAGGCATCTGTGCCACTGCAGACCCCCTTTGGGTGCTGGAATTAAGACGGCTCTTCGTGTCAAACCTCCCTCAGAGACCCCCGAGACTCATCAAGCTCTCGGTCCAAAGTCATCTCTGTTCTGCAGCAAAATGTCAGGGCTGATATTTCGATTGCCCATAGGTTATTAATAGAAATGACTCTATAAATAAATTATAAATCCTCATTTCAAAATTAATCATACTTGCAAATGGTTTTAAGAGCGGGAACATGAAATTAACTGCGTGGAGATGGCCGATATAACTAGGTCGCTGACCATAAATCATTAATATTAATTCATAATATTTTATAAAGCAACTCCAAATCCCATTTGCGGCCCTTAATCTAAATAAATTTGATCTGACTTGATGTTTGCTTTGTGTGTAGAGATTACCACCACTGTAAGGATGGAGGTGACAACTGGGATTGGCTTTTCTGAGGCTGATTTGCTCAGCACAAGTGATTTCCTTTATCGTACTTAGTGTTATACTATCATTAGCAGAAATTAAACAGAATAACCCATGTTTTACATTATTTATCTCTCTAAACAAATGCCCTAACTAAAGGTGACGTCATATACTGACAATATGTGCATTGTGGAACCTGTTATTAGAGCTATGCTGTCATAGAAGTAAGTGACCGAGATAATGTCCCACAATACAGCACTTCCCTGTTGGGGAATCAAGCCCAAGACCCAGTAGGTGTGATGACATCCTACAAAGTGCAGCTGAAATTTAGAAGCACCCGATCACGACCACCTCACTGTTATTTCCATCATGCGAGAGAGTTTCCTCATATGTTTCAGGCACCTGCCATCTCATTCTGAGATTTCTCCGACTAGCCACACTGAATACATTACTGGGTACATACATGTAATAATATATTATTTACACAGTGAGATCTGTGTGCATGTGTTACGTGACAGAACTGACACAGTGATGGAAAAGCAGGAGATGCGTTTCCATTGCCACATATCCTGGTTGCCAGAGAAATTGAAATTCCTGTAGATTTGCACTTCTATTCCTGGAGCTCTGAAGTGTTGATTAGTGTAGCTCTTTTAATTAAATTCTAACAGCACCTTTTTTGTACATATTTTCAGTGCGTTGACATGAATCTTTACTGGGATGATGTAATGAATGTGGATTGAACTAATATGCAGGGTTATGAGGTATGTGCAAAGCAGCTAGAGTTGACTTGCCTGACAGATTACTATCTGGCCTTCATTTTGTCTTGTCTTTTTCTCTTCCACCCAAACGCACACGTTTAGCTAGTTGGGAAGACACACAGAAGAAAAATCTCAAGCAAACTCTCTCTCAATGTATTCACTGAAAACTGATACTGATACTTCAGAAAGCATATTAATGTGTATTTACATGAAAGAGAGTCCATAAAAGAAAGAACAAGCTTATGGCCTTAGTACATTTATAACTGAGTACAATGAACTCGATAATCACAACTACTTAAGAAAATTGTGATGCTATGCACCAGAGTAAAATGAGCAGGTAATGTCCGTGGAAGGAAAAATAGACTAGTTTCATGCTAATAGTTGCCATAAAACAGGGGATACAATACTGATGTGCAAAGAAAGAGAGCTCCCTGCATCACACAAACTGATGGCAATTGGTATTTCCTTATAAAATTTCACTTGTTCAATATTTATTTCTTTTCATACACATTTTTTTGCATTCTGTTAGAAAACAATGTGTCAGAAAACCATAATACTCGTCATAATCAGTTTATTATTTCATCAGTTTTATCATTTCAGTAGTTCATTGCATTCAAATGCATCTGTCTTGCATGATGCAAGAGAGGTCAGAGAGGGGGAAGTTCCCTCTGCTTGCCACAAGCATGCTTTTTTAGGAAATTAATTTCATTTTCCTTTTTCGTAAGACATGCATTTATTTTCCCAATGCATCCTTTGGATAGAGCCCCTCATTATATTTATAAATTATAAACTACTATTGATAAACTGTTTTATTCTACAGATTGATGAAAGCATTCCCACACACACACACACGCACATGCACACGCACACGCACGTGCACACAAACACACACACACACACACACACACACACACACACACACACAATGGTAGGGCCAAATTCACTGTGGAGCTGTTACACACTGGTCATATAGACCTTTAAAGAGGACCAGAAACAGCATTGTTATGTTATGCATTTGTTATTTAGGCCTTTATAAAGGATCAAATGCACTCTCTTGCTTTTTCAAATAATTTGTTTGGCTTCAGCTTTTTCATAGTGCGTTGAATGGGACATACGGTCCAAGTACCTAAATTTAATTTTCTCCTCTTCTTTATCTCTCTCTCTTACCCAGTTCTCAAGCTTTCTCTCTCTCTGTCTGTCTTTTTCAGCCACATGTCAGTGTGATATTTCGCTGCAATCTGTGAAAGTTATGTCTTACAAGCATTGATTTTGTGTCTCTTTTATTTGTTCTCACCACAGCCATTAGATTTTATGGTGTCTTTTATGGCCTTTTGTGGATTGCTGATCACAAACAATCTGTATAACATTAAAGGCTCACCCCTGCCGACCATAGGACTGCGGTCTCCCTTTCGTCTCCTGAGGTACAGCATTCTCTCTTATTGGATGTGGTGCAGTTGTCTTTCATATTCTTGACCACAGAGCTGTGTTGTCCAGGGCTGCATTTGTAAATGAAGCGTTCTGATTGCCCAGACACAGTTTTATTATTTGTAAACTTTGAGCATTATTTGAATTAGCACTATGAGCGCCCAAAGCACGCTCTTGACCCTCAAGCCAGATGTCCAAAATATTCTAATTTTCAAAATGGCAGGTGCAATAGCAGCAATAATGTTTCAGCATGATTCAGTGGACCTTGTGGAAATTGTAGTTTTAGTGCATCCACTTGCAATAGGGACGGAAAGTACCACATTGGCTTGAATGCAAGGTAGGGATTTCTTGATGAAAATATACACTTTAGAGAAGCGCCTCTTATTTAAGTGGCAACACCATTGACCAAAGTGGCATGAGTGGAGAGAATACACTCAGCACATATAATTTTTTTTTTTTTTACTGTTTTTTTCAACATGGATTTGGTACTACTGCAACAAAACAGAATTCTTTATCAGTCATAAAAATATGTGCCACAATGATTCATGGGGTCATCTCCTCAAAACCTCCATGAATGGCTAAAATGACATCGGTAAAGGCCAAAGTCCTCCAAGTGACATTTGCTTGAATGCAGGAGAAATATTTATTTATTATCACTTTTTATTGCTGAATTTGTATTATTTACAGCATTTATTTGAGATTAAGCCAGTGCAATATTTGTAATTAAAATAAAATTAGTATCTTCTTTGAAAAGGGGAGAGCCTTGTAATGGGATTTGGCAATATGTTCATTTTTATTGTCCTGATAAATATTTTATAGTTACTGTACCCCTCACTGAAACGTAATCTCCATATGATGTGGCAGCTGTTTTACCAGCTCCTGCTATCTTCCTTTGGATGTAGTTTGTTCCATAGTTACATAATTTGATTCTCATACAGTCCTCTGATGAGAGTCCTTTGATCCTGAATAATTGTGTCAGAGTGAATTTAAGGCTGCGCCCCAGGCCTATTCTGTGGTGTTTCTGTTTTTGGTCACCCGTCTCTGTAAGACGTTAACACCAGGAATCACGCCCTCTGCAGTGAAACCCCTGTGAGACCCAGTTAGAGAAGTTTTCCCCTTTACTTTCTCCCTCTTTCAAAGCCTCAGACCCACAGCACTTACAACATTTATACAACATGTGAATAATTCATGCGCTGAACAAAGGTGTGTATGGCCAGCGATTCCCCAGCTAAGCAGCAGGGACTATAAGAAGAAATAAGTAGTATCAGCTCTACTTTCATGCCCCACTCAGTCCGTACCCATCATGCACTATTCATTGTTTTGTGTGAAAATGGTCGTTTTTGTGTGAAATTTCAAAACTTCGCTGAACATGAGAAAATACAAGGCATACAAATCTCAGCAAATGTATCTGCAATATTTACACAATCAGTTATGTATCTGCAAACAATGCTTCCAGTCCAGGATGGTGCATCTGTGCATCTGCTTTGTAGCACACCAGCAAGGTGAGTTCTAATTGTACTATCCAGCAATTAGAATCAGTGTCAGATCCATCCATGTGTCACCCACGTATCACCCATGGATCACTGTGGATCCACACATTCATTATCCATGCATGCACTGCTTTTTAGTAGCTGCATTACCTGCATCACAGTGACACAGAACTGAATCTGGAAAGCACAAGACACAAAGACCACACACGCACACACACACACACACACACGCACACACGCACACACGCACACACGCACACACACACACACACACACACACACACGCACACACACACACACACGCACGCACGCACACACACACATACGCACGCAAACCTCCTTGTTGTACAAAGCATGTGTGATGGTCTGGTGCCTCCGTGTTTATCTGACCTCTTGTTTTCCGCTGCCACCATCATGCGATGTGTCACGTGAGCGCGCTGTTGCAATGGTCGTGTGCGTGGCTGTGGGTGGCAGAGTGCATTAAAAGCCTTGTGCGATGACTGGGCTCTGTCAAAGGCGGAGACAAAGAGAAGGTCTTCGGGGGCAGGCGATGGGGCTTGTTAGGTCACTCTCCTGGATGAAGGGTTGAGTTTATTCTGGTCGACGTTATCTGCGCCCAGTTGTCATGGGAACTCTGCAGGCTGGTAATTTGTCACGCGCGCAAATCTCCCTAAGTAAAACAAAACTGTCAGACGGCCACCGGGGACAGGAGAGCGGAGGAACTGGAGTAAACCAGCGATAGCACAAATCTGCATTCAGACTCAAAGGAGAAGTGGCACCCACAGTACGGCTCGCTACACCACGCGCCCGTGTGTTTTTACTGTGCCGCTGTTTCGTGAAGTCTCGGTGGGACATCTACTGTGCTGCCCTTTGGTGTTAACTTTATTCTACTATATACAAATGTACATGATGTGTTTTTCATGTTATAAAATCATAGACTGTCACCAGACAGCTGTCTGCAGCCAACACAGAGAGTGCTGACTGATGTTTGTGTTTACGCGGGCAGCACGGACCCTGCTGCTCGTGCACTCTCGTCTGTGACAGGCCCTCGTGCCACATGCAGAATCATGGGAAACGAATGTTCTCAACTCCTTTGTCCTCCTTGATTCAGATCATGTTGAGGAAATGGAGTCTGGTCAGTTGCCAGTGCGGGGGGAACTGGAGAGTGGGGTGAGGGTTGGTGGAGCAGTGGTGGGGAGGGGGTGTGGGGGGATGGATCTGAGTCAACAAGAGCAGGCAATGGGCTGGTAAGGGAACAGAGGCTCCCTCAGTGGCCAATGACGCAACAGGACCTGAGCGCCAAAACTATTGTCCTCACCCATCCCATCCTGGCCTGGAGGTACAGAGGGGAGGAAAGCCGTGTCAGCAAAAGCAAGCGCTGGGGTCAGGACTCCTTGCTCAGATGGATTCATATTGCGTACTCTTGCTGATGGATCCGTCGGGAACACCGTGTGACTGTGATGCCGAGCTGCTCCCTCTCTTTTCCAGGTGTCCCCAGCAAATGGGTTAGTCATTTGTGCGTTTGCATAAATGTATGTCATATCAGGTTTCACTCTTGCAGTTGTATGAACTGTGGAAAAAAAGGCTATGCCACTGGAGCAGAGTTGACTCTTTCTGACAGATATGGGCAGTGACTCTCTCTGTGTCAGAGAGTGAGAGAGAGAGAGAGAGAGAGAGAGAGAGACGTGGTCTCGAGTGGCAGAAAGACTCAGTATTCAGAAGTAGTTACAAAATTCAGAGAGAAAATGCTTATTTAGGATTTATTCAGATTATTAAAATGCATTTAAAACATTTTGATTATTCCAAATTTAGTCATAAATTTATCCCCCTCAAAGGAAACAGACATGAGAATCATATGTATTTTGTGTATGTGTGAATGCACTCATAGTTATCTCTGAAAAGGTGTAGCGTGAAGATTTTCTTTTTAGTAATTAGAAACTCAGCTGATTGTTTTTCACAGGAGATTCGGCAACTGCAGGAAATGTATGCCCCCCTGTCATTGGGGCAAATAGATAATATGTCACCAAATAAGCCAAGGGACATTTCAAGAGCTATCAGTATTTCCTTCTCCTTTTCCATGTTCTAGGTGGCTGACTGACTTGCTCCTTGCTAGACAAAGTGCACCAACACAAGATCTTTTACACTGCAGAAAGAAAAGCACAAAAAAGCACAGAGTGCCAAGTAGACACTCATAATAAAATGCGATTGATTGATTGATGGATTTATCTTTCAATGAACTGATAGTCCTTCACACCACTATTAAATATAGTCCTTCACAACACTATTTGTGTGAACATTTCTGACCCTGTGTGCTCGGTGCTAAATAATTTCCCAGCCACCAGTAAAGGGAGTATAACCCTCAGGCAGCAGCCTGTAGCAGTGGTTAGGAGAGCTTTCTTGTGATTGAAAGGCCGTAATTTTGAATTCTGGGGAAGATGCAGACACGACACGTTGGGTACTGTAGCTTCTCAGTAGTCATGACAACTATGCACATCTTTAAAGTGGGTCTATGTGCAGCAGTGCTCCGTTGGTCTCAAGGAAGTGGGATTGTGACCGGCAGGTTACAGGTTCGGTTCCCCAAGGCCTCCAGTAAATCGCTGTGTGTTCTCTGGATGAGGGAGATAACTGCCAGGTGAGTAAATAATAAAGGTCAGTTCCCTTGGCATGTCTGCCGGTGTTGTGTGCTCGGTGATGTACATTCACATGCAGTCAGTGAAATTCACTCTGAGTCTGAGGTGCTGATCAGGGGCATTTCTAGCTATTGAAAAGATCCGGGTGGGGCTTGCCTTTTTTTTTTGAAGGGAGATCTATAATAAATATATTTATTTATTTTATATTTATTATATATTTATTTATTTATAATAAAGAAATATTATCACACCTTTGGACACTGCAAGTCAAGTTCCGCTCTGTTACACAGTCTGTCTGTTGTTTTGCTATAAACACCTCCTTTTTCAGGGCGAAAATATTCGCGGCTAGGCTTTAAATATTCGGGGCTATAGCCCCACATGATCAGACCTAACGACGCCACTGGTGCTGATTCTGCATGGATTCACATTGAGTGAAGACACACAGTGTAGCATGTTAATAACTCACACAAATCATGTCTGACCTTTTCCAAGGGTCTGTGCACAGAGGATTCTCTGAAGAGCTTCTAGTCTTTTTTTTAATGTCATTTTTATTTTTACAATTATAATTGTTACTGTGTGTATATGTGTGTTTGAGAGTGCGCGCACACACACACACACACACACACACACACACACACACACACACACACACACACGCACAGCACATTGAGCTGTACAGCAGTGCTACAGGTGTTATACATTATCACGCAATACGCTGACTTCTCACACACGCACAATTCCAGCGATTGGATGAACAAAAAAATGCTTTTGCTTATTTGCTTTATTGTTTAATTATACTTTTTTTGGACCCAAACTGATTTATGAAATAATGTGAAAGAGAAATGAGAAGGGCCACCTGTGGTTACATGAGCCGATTCCGACCGACGCGTCAGCAGATGGGTTTGCGTGAGACGGGTCAGAGGCTGCGTGCAAAGCGCGTGTTTACCCCCGCGCTGGAAACACTCCGCTCTTTCGAGGCGTTTGATGGGCGTTTGGTTACCCAGCATTCCCGGCGGACGCCCCGGCGGGCCGCGGCCAGGTTCTTAAATACAGATGGTGTGCTGCTGAGATCTCCCGCCATCCCCTCCAGCGGACGCGCCAAGTGTTTACACGGAATCTCGCTGTCAGAGACACCGGCGGAGGGATTAGAGCTGCCCTTTGACGCCTCAGGGATGCGGCGCGCTGGGAGACATCACATCTGTGTCTTCTTCCATCTCTCCTCTTTGTTTATTACATTTCTCTTTTTTTTTACTCCCCTGTTCCTCTCTACCACAGGCTATGGAGAGATAAGGTGTGTGAATGTTTGGAGTGAGTGGGGAGCGGACTACCTTCTCTGTATGTTTATCCGTTGCTATCAGGTCGCCCTCCTCCAACACTGTTCATCCCTTCTTATCTGACGATCTTTGACTGCCCTTCCCTGACTCCAACAAAAAAACACAAAAACAAAAACAAAAATATGGTTTCTGGTACCTCAGTTCTTCCATATTCTGCCTCTTAATTTCCTGGCCCTGATTTATGAGTGTGAAATTGAGGTGCGGCCATACGCCAGATGAGCTTTCTGCCACGTCGTGGGTGTCCTGCTCCTCCATAATGACATGTTTGTTCGCGTGACAAGCCCCGAAGGAAGGTGGAAGCCACAAAACCAGCACGGGCAGACGGGGGGGGGGGGGGGGGCAGTGCATCCTGGGAGCTCTGACCGACCCCCTTTGTCGTACCAAAGGGGAACGGAGGAGCGGAACAATAGAAGGAGAGTCAACCAAGTTGAAATCTTACGGCTGACACCTTCATTTTTCTTTTTTCTTTCCTGTTATGCAGATGAGCTTACCCTGCATACTCGTTAAAAATGTGACAAGGTGATAATTAAAGTCACGGGATATGTTCTGCCAGGATCTGCGGGCCTCTGAGACAGTCGCTGAGCATCTCTGGGATGACGCTTGTATCATCAAAGAAAGAAGAAATAGCACTGTTTTTTCCTCCTCTTTCTTCTCTTTGAAATCCAAACTGTATTTAATATATTTGAGGGGGGAGGTAGTGGGGGTTAGAGAGACACACGTGTGGGAAATATGACAAACACACATGCACAAGTGCAAAAAAAAAAGCAAAGATGAAGGATATCAAGGCAAAACCCGGATCAGCCATGAAAGACAAATATACTGTAGCAAACCACAAGTCTCGGGGTTCCAGTGCAGTCTGTATATTATTGTCGGCCATTAAAACAATCATGTCTGTTGGGGAATGCACGCGGCAGTTTCAGATGGGCTTGTGGCTATGAAACGGTCCATGTGTCCAACACATGCGACACCACACTAACCGCCTCATGGCCCGAGACGGTGCCGAATTGGAAAAGTCATCCTCTCCAATAATCGCCTGCTGTAAACTGTAACTCCGCTCCTTTTTTTTCCCAGCTCTCATGGAAGCTGTCACATTCAAAAGTAGGTCTTGGCACTTATGTTGAATTAAAATTTCAAGGTCAAGAATGTAATCACATTTAAGAGGTTTCTGGAAAAAAAAAAGCAGTGATTGGATTGAAGAGGCAAAAAAAAAGCCAGGCGATCAATGGTCATTAAGTAGTTTTCGTGTTGTCTGTTTCTCTGAGTTTGTAAGCAGAAATGGGGGGTATTATGGTGCTGAGGCATCTTAAGAGTAAAGCCTATATTCATGCCACTTATTGCTGAACAGTTTTATTGCTGAGCAAATTAAACCAGAGCTGGGACCTTAATTCATATAGCCCATCTCTCCTAATGGATTAGAAGAATTGCCCAAAGTATTTAACGGTTTTATAGACACTTTATTTCCCCCAAAACCAAGGTTATTCATATTAAATTTCTATGATGAGGAGCTGCATTGTGTTTGCGTGGACAAAAATGGGCACAATTAAAAACCACATCGTCCCATGCATCCATTATCCAAATACCGCGGTCAGGTCCAAAGGAAGGATTGCAGAGTTGCAAGAGTCAGTATAGCAGTGGCATAGGTTCTTTATATTTTACTTTGAATGCTACTTTTAATCATTACTACTGAAATAAATCTGCACACGCAGTACTTACAAAAGTTGCATCGAAATAACATTGCAATATATGTCATATTTCAGTTTTTGTGTGTGTGTGTGAATGTATGTGTGGGCATATATTTATCACACACACATGCACACACACACACACGCACACACACACACACACACACACACACACACACTCGCACACACACACACGCACACACACACACACACACACACACACACACACACACACACACACACACACAACATGGTGCCCCATCGCCTGTCATCACCTGGCCAGCTTCCTCTAGACTCTCCTGTCCTGTCAACGCCTTGGCGCCCTGTGCCCTTGCACCCTCTAGACCCTGTTGAGTGACAGACACCATGGAACAGGCCCAGATAAGGCAGCTCTCTCCACATGCAGATGTCCAACACTGTCGGTGCATCTCCTGCCAGCCAGCAAGGGCTCCAACCAGCTCACGCTGAATGTTCTTTTGACATCGCTGTGACGTTCACATGGCAACCAAACATGTCGGGCTGGACCCCTACCAAATCTTCCGTACCTCCAGAGTCACTCCACATACTCCTCATACTCCACATACTCCACATAATTTTGCGGACTGCTCGGTTTGACCATACATTTCCAAAATTGAGTTATAATTTTTGACATGCCAGTGTACTTAGCTCTTCATCCACAGTGAGGTGAGAGCATTTGTTTCCTATAGTCCTCTGTGTAAGTGGGCTGGGACCCCATGACAGCCTGTTAGGAGACTGTGGGCTGGACACTTCATTCAACCCCCTGCGCATACGCCGTGCACTGCAAAACATCTGTCATCACTGTCAACAAACCTGTCTCACCCCCCATCCCTTGCGGGTGTCCCAAGACCCGCTCCCCAAGGTTGTTGATGAGCTGGTGTCATCACTCTACCTGTCATGGTGAACAATGGATGTGCCATGTCACACCACCCTTCCACCTCTAATGCTTACATCAATCCCTTCCCAACTCTCTCAGTAAAGACCATTATACAGCACGTGTCAAACAGCAGATCAGTTCAGCACTAATTCCTCCAACCTCCATTACAAACCATTGCTTTGCTTTTGACATTTTCCTTTTGATTTTCTTTTTGCTTTAACATATGTTCATTGGGAAAAAAAACACACACACCACTGATTACAATAGGCAAGATAAAGTGTGCATATCAAATCCTTTACACTGTTTGTTTTATCTGATGACAAGGTTTTTTTTCAGTCCATTGTTCATTCCTGCTGGTAGTCACTAACTGTGAAAGAACAAAACAACCAACGGCAATTTCTTGAAAGCCGTTGAAAGGGGGGAGGGAGAAAATGACTCTGGAAATTATATACATTACAGAGGGGGGAGAGCGGTTTTCCACTTGCTGCTTTGTGACAGGGTTTTGCACTTGGGTCCAACGTGCTTGCTGAAGGGGGACAAACAGCCGCCCTCGCTCCCCCAAAAATGAGGCATGATGGCTGGGAGAGCGGAGGAGTGCAGGACCACAGCTCCAGTTCACTGCATTCTTTTCCTTTTACTGTCAAACTGTGTGGCCATTTTGGTTGGGTACATACCTATCAAGCGTCAACAGGGGGGCCGCAGTTAAGATTCTTTTGCCACAGCTTCAGGAGCCTGCAATATGGTCAACTATGAAGCTAAAAGTTTGGTAGTGCCTTTTCAAAATGGTACCTGCCTGTCAGTTAAGTGCTAATTTTACATGTTGGTTAATAATACTGACTGAGCTGGCTCTAAGCTTACAGCTGAGGAGTTGAGAGAGAGCGGGAGAGAGTCGTCACTATCTCTATATCAACAAGAAAGATAAAGCCCTGGAGGTGATGTCAGTGGCACTCTCTGCCCTAATTTATTTGGACTTGTTCAGCATGTTAGAAAAGGCTAAGCTTGGCCAAAGGAGGTTATGACTAATTATGTGCAGGCCTGGGGTAGGGGGAGAGAGAGAAAGGGAGAGAGAGAGAGAAAGGGAGGGAGAGCACTTGTGGGCATGCTTATTTTTTGTGTTTTTTTTCTGCATAGTGAGACTAGGGGGCCTTACCAAGATAGAAAAGAGGATGGTAACTGCTTTCCAAGGGGCCTTTCATACTCTGTTGAGAGAATGCTGGCAGTTAGTGGCTCCACATTGTGTTGGATCTGACATACATAAAAACAAAATAAAATAAAAGTAAGGAATAAGAGATACTACCATGGACAGTCAAAATGTTGAACCCTGGCAGGAGTCAAAACATGAAACCCTTTTAGCAATCAAAACCATTTTTCCCCTGAAGTCTCTGAAGCGGTCAGAGGCAAAAACTCATTTTGTTAAACATCGATCACCGGGGAATTGTTCTGCTCAAATTCAAGACCAGTGATGACCTGATTTCATGTGATGTGTGTGTTTTGTAAAGTCTGCAGCTTCCTCATTCAACTTGTGATACAAGATGCTTCAGTGACCTATACCATGCTGACAACCATGCATGACCACATGGCGTAGTAGCTCATGAGCCGTGCTGATGACCAGAGGGTTAATTCTGTTGCATTGCTGAGCAAGGCGCTTAAGCTCAATTGCTACAGCACGTGTTTAGCGGTTTAAATTGTGTCACTGAAGGTGCGTAAGTAAGCAAATAATCAAAATGCAATCTACTTAATCTGATCATAAGAGAGGCTGGTGCTATTACCTCAACAAAGCCTACCGCCAATAACAGTAATTACATTGATATTGTGGTTGATTTTCCCCGTGATTGTAATTGCACTAATCTTCATCATGTCTGCCCCTGGATTGGGATCGCCAGTAATAAATGCATAGGGCATGAAAGCAGAGTCCAGAACCCTTAACCGCAGCCTCCCCAGTGACCCTTTCCCTGCACTGCCTTCATTATTAATGTTCGTCATCTGGGCTGCAGAGACTGTGACAGAGGGCCAGGCATGGGGCAGTGACTCATCTGAAAAAATGAGGCTGGGCTGGGCTGGGTGGGTTTTGGTGAAACATTTCCCTTTGGCCAGGACTTCTCCAGATTCATAGGGGAGAAGAAAAAAATCTGTCTACTCTGAAGAATAGAAGCTTATTGATGCAAAGAAGCTTGATGACTCTCGCATAAACAGTTTCTTTTAATTAAAACAGGAAAATCAGGGAGTAAAATGGAAAAAACAAGGGCAGAAAAGTGTTAACCCAAGGCATAGAACAGACACAGCCCTCCCTAATTCCATCCTCACTGTTCTCCTGCTCTCACATTTCTTCTGTCATATACACATCACCTGGAAAGGAGGTGTGGCCAGTCATTTAAGCAATTAACCAATTATCCAATGCCTGTTAAGCCAAATACACACATTCTCATGCTTCTAAACTGACAAAAGTGAACATGATGACAAAAAGCTTCCCTGTTTCAAGGTGTGTACCATTTGAACACAGCGTCATGCGTCATGCAGACACATATGCGTGCACGCACACACACACACACACACACACACACACGCACACACACACAAATGCACATTGTCATTTTATTTTGGGGTGGTTTGCTCAGGGGACAATGGCTGCCCTGGAGAAGTGCCCTATAACTGGGCTAAACCTCTCAGCTTGACACAGTCTAGATGGGGTATCTAGACGTGTGAGGAAGGGGGGCATTAAAGGGTACATGAAGGAGAGAGAGAAAGAGAGAGGGAGAGGGAAAGGGCAACAGAGGGAGAGAAAGAGAGGTGCTCCCAATGGGCACTGTTTAATATTTCTGGAAGCTAGAGGTAAAGCAGGATAAATCCTAATATCATTAGCCCTAACACTGAGATCAAATTATTTTCTCTTAGTAATCAAAAACTATAAAGTGAGAGTAAACTGTCAACACAGCAGTTTTATAATTTGTATTGTACATGGTGGGATCCAAGGACTTTAGGGGTCCATATAAATTAAAACTGGGTCCTCGATTACATGGTTGGTGACTTCTTGAAATATCCTTGCAGCTCTTTATAATGCATATTGTTTATTTTGCCTTGCATTATTTATTCACTGAAAACTGTTACAAGGTTACTGTTAAAAGGTTAAAAACTGCATTGTTGTTCAACGGTACATTCGTTGCTTAATCTCAATGCATCAAACCTACCTTCTGGTTGCAAGCTAAGTTTTTGACCACTATTCTAAAGACAGACCACTATTCTAAATTCTGTTTAGGTCAAACCTTAAAGAAAACATGTTACTGTGCCAAATTGCCAAATTTTCACAATTTCAGCCTTTAAATTTACACGGAAAACATCCTGTTAATACACCACACCTCGCATTCACCTTAACATTGACTGAGAACTCTTTCCTGCAAAGAAAGAAATAGTACATAAATGGACATTCTTTATTTTACCAAGGGAATGCTAAAGCTGGGTTGTTACTCCATCAGGGATTTATGAAATCAAGGATTTTAACAGCCACCTAATTTAGAGCCTTGTAAGCCTGATGATGTCTGAACTTGTGTTCCTTTGGAAATGGGTGTTCCATTCCCTTTGTTGTAGAGCCCAGTATATTACTGCCTGATGCTCAGCCGTGGAAGTTTCAAATTGATTTTTTGCTTCAGCACATCTATCAGGAAGTAAAAATAGTGTGTGGATTTTTTTTAGTGTTAAATCAATGGGGATGTCAGTTCTTTTACTATTGGAGCACTGGACCCAACCCTCCCACCCCCACTATTGCCTTACCATCACTCTTATGTGTGTGCAAAGTCAAACTGCAAAGGGGTGGGGGTGGGTGGATGTTGTAGGGTTGCGAATGTGATCTGACCCTTCAGTGAGTGAAGCTCTGCTGAGGGGCTTCCATAGGCGTGCGTGTAGAGTGACACTGAGACATATTCAAATGAAGGTGGAAAGAATAAAGAGGAAGGAGGAGAGAAAGCAACAGAGAGACATTAACACACTACTGAGCTACTCTGAGCTGCTTCGGAAGTGTTGGTGTTGGAGAGAGACCTATGGTGTACATGTATACCCCAAACTCTTTTCTCCACAGTGATGTGCACTGGGCTTTCATGTTGCAGATACAAAGGCGGTTTGAGACATTGAGAGCACAGTATACTGTATGTATGTGTGCTTGTACGTGTGTGTGTGTGTGTGTGTGTGTGTGTCTGTCTGTCTGTCTGTCTGTGTGTGAGTGCACGTGTGAGTGTGTGTGTGTACACGTATGAGCCAGAATGTGGTATTTATATGTGTTACAGTGGCGCATATGTGTACAGAATCAATTCTTAAACAGCTGTGGGGAGAAGGGGGTTAATTTGATAGCTAATTAAACATCCCAGTGATCCTGGTTTAATGAGTCGCCGGTCCGTTGAGACCACTCAGGGTCTCTCGCACAATGCCTCAGCTGGCACCGAACAGAGATGACGGGTGCGGAGGGGAGCGCCATTTATTATAACGTGGCTTGCAGCAGCAGCACAGCCCATAATACCATGGGAGCCACCGCAACTTTAGAGGATCCAATTATTACACCCCGGCAAGATAGCCACAGACTAGTAAAATTATTGATTGGAACCAGAGGTGATTCAGCCTTTTCAAAACTGTTTATATTTTCTTTTTCTGTTCTGAAAAAAGGCCCCAAATTCCAAGCGTACTAACTCAAACCACTTCAGTTCTTTTCCTGAAGCTCTTATCCGTGTTTAAGCATTTATTAATGTGCGTTCTTTCCCCCTGGTCCAGAGATAACAGCTCAATAAATTCAGGGTTACCAGTAGCATGTACTCATATCACACACAGGTCTTCCCGTTGGTGTGTTTAAAAAGTAAGGATTGCACTTACGTATTGGCAAGAATGCGGCAGGGAAACTGATTTGCAATTAATTGTGGGGGTAGTATGTGCTTGTATGAAAACTGACATTGAGGAGCAGTTGAGGATCCATCACACTACAATGAGCTCAATTTCTTAACGGCCTAATTGAAAACAGTAATTTTCGGGCCCCCGGGTCCTGATTGCATTGCTAATCCGTCAATCACTTGTCTTACGACGACAGCCCTCCCATTCAGCTGTGCTTTGTGTGGAAAGAATCCTTTTTGTTTGGTTTTGGTGCTTTCTGGGGAATTATCAAATTTCTCCAGAGTGGTCCAAAGCCACGATTTATATTAGATAAAGGTTTTGTCCCGCTACCAATGCTAAACATACTTTTGCAAAATTAGATAGAGTTTATTTGCCTATAGACAAGGGGGAGTAATATTTTTTATACCAGAGCAAGAAAGCTTTTAGAGTCCTTTTACTGTGTCTGCAAGAGCTGCAATGTCTAAATGTGCTTGGCAAGACAGTGCCTGCTTTTTTTACACTGTCCAGTCAAAGAGCTCTCAGCAAAATGAGCTTACACCACTAATATTTTATTTGCATGGACAGCTTTTTCCAAACATGCATTTGGACGCAGCCGGCAAGCATCAAACGGCGCCAGTCTGACGGTGATGGACAAGCAATTTGGGGGAAAAGATACCAGCCGTTCTACTTTCTGAAACGTGTGAAGCCTCTCCAGGGTTTTTAAGCAGCTTTTTTTTATGCCAGCAATCGCTTCCATTTTCCCCCCCTTGCCTCTATCGGTTTTTATCAAGAGCTGAACCTACCGGGGTTCTTGAGGTGATAAAGATTGATCGATGACTGGAACTCTGAATGAGGAGGGCCCAGATGTCTATTGTGAGTTGAGCCTCATCTGGAAAGCAATATGAGTTTGAGGAGAGAACTGGCCCAGCAAGCAGCGGCCCGGAATGCAGAACACCCTGGTTATTTATGTACTTCCTCTGTGAGCAAGAGGCAGAACCTTTCAGAGATACTATAACAGGGCTGTCTGTCTATTACATTATATTTCAATGATATTACTGAATTGCATTATGTGTTTTCTTATTCTAGTAGAGGCCCTTTGTCCCAGTTCATCTTACAATGGGAGCAATGTCACAACTTTTATTACAATGGGAGCAATGCACTTTTTCCCTTTTTTTTGCTCAGCACATACCCTTTCTAACACTCCCTGACATAGCTTAAAAACACACACACACTGATATTTTTTACAGAGTATATATTTATAAAGTATGCTATTAACATAAATAATTCAGGTTAAGTACATCAAATGTAAAACTGGGGTCCTCAGCTGAA
Organism: Megalops cyprinoides; assembly: GCF_013368585.1. Classification (NCBI taxonomy): domain Eukaryota; kingdom Metazoa; phylum Chordata; class Actinopteri; order Elopiformes; family Megalopidae; genus Megalops; species Megalops cyprinoides. The sequence continues at coordinate 12,754,729 of NC_050596.1, forward strand.
AAATTGACATTGTGGTCCCTCAAGTCTGTAAACATCATCCAATTCTATTCTGTTTCTAAATATTAGAAAGTGCATCACAGCACATAAAAGACCCAGCTGACACACCAACACTATACTCAGCAAGTAGTAGCAATCATGTCGTCATTCTAAACCTCTCCTTAAAGATGGCATATTTGGAACTTCCTTAGAGGAAGAGGCTAGTGTCAGTGGAGAAACTATTAGAATGATGAAGACACAGAAGCGGCACCCCCACCCCCGGAGTGTCAGAGAAA